>NC_137036.1:11169596-11423729 GCF_032717465.1 Coenobita brevimanus
AATATCCTCCTGCTTTATTACCCAAACCTCAGTACCTTACATTATTAAATTCTTAACTTGTGTTTCATTCAAGAAAGCCCCTTAGTATGGAGGGAGAAGCCCTCTCCAGTGTCCAGGAAGGGCAACTTAACTTCCTAAGATTTTTCCAAGCATTCCTTACACACTTGATGCTTAGGTATCTCAGTTCTGCCTCCAGCACATATAATGCCCTCAAAAAAACTCCTCCCACATGCATAAGATACTCTCCAGTGAGATTGATCCTTTCCCGCCTCTCTACTTACTATGCATTCAAAATCAGCATTATTTTGCAGCCTTCCCCTGATATTACTGCATCCCTTATGCAGTCTTTTTTTTTTTTTATGTGACTGACTCTGGGCAAAGACTCCACAGTCTGCTTTCAGGGCCCAGTAGTCTTCCTATGTACCGCACACCTCTGCATGTCACCACTTCGGCACTAACACCCACCGTCCATACTGAATACATGCTAGGGCTGTCTCATACAGGACTGGTGTATTGGTATTAGCGGGGGTATTTTTACGACATGTCGGCGGGTCTTTTGGTAGATCAGTAAAGTCTATCACAGTTCTGCCCAAAATGGAGTAATTTTCTACATCCTTGTGGAGAACTGTGCATAATCATACTCCTGCTTTGACAGTACTGCCACCTTTCCTAGAAAACATCGTTTTTGATTTATCCACGTTTCCTTTCAAACCTTTGTGTCCCAGTCCTTCTCTCTGCATCTTGAATCTCTTCTCTGCTACCTTGTTGATCTCCGCCATCATCAAGTCCTCAGCATACAACGCCTCCCAAGGGAATCCAGTTCTGTAGTCATGTGAGAGAGAACTTCAAGCATAATGATAAACAATTAGGGGAGTAAAAATGACCCCTGATGCACACCAACAGTCACTGAAAACTTGTCACTCGAATCTCTGTTCACTCTGACCTGAGAGTGAGTGCTATCGTTCATTTCCATAATCACTCTAACTTACCATTCCTCATTCCAGAAATATCTCACTTCCCATTTCACCACCTCCCTGGGCACTTTGTCAATAGCCTTTCCAGATCAACAATAGCAAACTACAACTCTCTCTCTCTTATAATATTGCTGATGCTGTTGGACAATGGATATTGCATCACTGGTCCCTTTGCCTTGCATAAATCCAAACTGCATATCATCAGTTGTTACTCTTTCCAATATCATACCTTCCAGGACTATCTGCACTACCTTCCTTATCTGGTCCATAGGCTTCATGCCTCCAGTTTTCTTCACCCTTCTCTTTATATGAGCTTCGACACTAACGCTTTTCACTCGGTCATCTGAAACACACTCATACATAATAGAATTTATCAAATCAGTTACTGAACTAACCCCTATATCTCTCGAAACCTTCGCCACCGACAGGTACGACACCAATTTTTAGGCATTGGTTGGTCTGGTACAGTACACCCGGTAACATTTCCGCCTGGGCCACCCAGCAGCGAGGTATTGCAGATGTGGCAGCAATGTGTGTGTTGGTTCGTTTGTAAATGCTCGAATAATATTCGGATCGTCAACTCTCTAACATGAATCGGCTCTCGAGTTCATTCCATAGATGGCAGTGTGTGGTTGTGGGGGAGAGAGGGGAGGGAGGACGGAAGTCTCAGGAAGTAGGTGGGCAAGGTGAACGTCAAGGTAGGCGACGGGGTTGAGGGGAGGGGGGGAGGACAACTAGGTTGTTCGTATCGGCCATGATGATAGTTTGTCAGTCATTATCTGAGGATCGTTTCAAGTTAACGACACCTTGTTTTCCTAATAACACTAAAAGAGTAATTTATTATTATATTTGTATGTCACCCGCTACACGAATTTTGGAATTCCTCCATAACTAAATCACCCCCCCCCCTCTCTCTCTCTCTCTCTCTCTCTCTCAGGTCATCAAGAACTCAGTAGATAACGTTATCACCACAGATTAAAAAGGAATGTGTATATTTTGACACTATGGATGTCAAGCTGTAAGTGCAATAGGCCTAAGATAATAAGCACATATCAAAAGACAAAAAAGCAAACATGATACGTAAAATGTTTCAGAAGCAGTATTCATTTTGTCACATTTCCGTAAAAGGTGCTTTAGTGTTCTGTGGTGGACAGCGAAGAGGCGGAGAGCAGTTGATGTGGAACCCAATAACCTCCACAAAGCATTGTCAACAAACACAGGTTATGTCAACGGTCTGCCTCATCATGTATGAACAGTGCTGATGGACGACCATTTCAGACATACGAGTATGTCGAAAGTTTATGCCATACATATTGAGCATTAATAAATGATGACAGTCTGGAGTCATGTATTATTAGGACGTTCTCGGAGAGTTTGATTTCATTGGCCGTAAACCAGATTGGCAAGTGCTCACTGTGAAGTCAGTACCGGTATGGGCTTCCATTTACAGTCTCAAATTATATATTTTGAATGGAAATGTATGTGCAGTTTGATTACATGAAATACGCAAGGATGTCATTCTATACCGGTATCGTGAATAAGGGAGTGAGAATGTCAGTAAGTGATTTATACATTCCTTTTATTTCTCAGTTCCCTTAGTTTTCCAGGCTCAGCCATATCCATCAACCAGGAAAGCATCCATCCACCATCGACAAAAATTATCTCGCCCTTCCTCCTGCTATACACACACGCTCGTCCACAACAGATTTTTTTCAGTTTAAGACATCTGTACTTACCTCTTTTTCTTACATCTCCGTTTCCAATATTAAAAGGAGTCTTGCCATTTATAAAACTGAATGCAGCTGTTTTCGAATGATGCATGTATGAATTAATAACATCGGAGTGTTTAAGTACCGGTATATATAAACTGGTGCTATTCAGACACCTGTTCATGACTGATTCTACAATCAGCCATACTTCCGCCAGCCCACGTCATGGACACGCACCAAATATATCTTTCATAACCACAGTAGAAGTGTTACAGCACATCATCGCGGTGAATTATGATCACAGATAACGCCGGTTATATACCCTGCTAATAGCAGCATAGATATTTCTAACAGTTAACACTTACACGACGTGGGGTGTCAGTGAGACAAGTAAAATCGTCTGCCATTTGCCAGAGTAAAATCCTTAGGTAGGGCGCCAGTCGTTAAAGGGTTATGATATGCTCAGTTTGTAGATACTGTATCGTGCCTTTACCTTAACGAGAAATTTAAACCGGTTGAAGAGACCTATAGGCTATATACTGGTTAATGATACTTGGATGATAGGGACGGTAGTTTTAGTCAGCAATAACTATTCTTTCCAAGAGAAAAACAAAATACAAGAGAGAGCCAAACTCAAGATCCGATCATTTCAAGATGCTTAGACACACTGCATTTGAAAGACTGGAGATCACAGCTAGCAGGAAATACAGACAGAGGGAGACAGTTCCAGAATTGACCTGTTGCATAAATGAGGGACTGGGAGTAACGGATAACTCTTGCATTAGAGAGTTGGACAGAAAAGGGTGGTACTGCTACGCACCCGTCGTAGAGGTGGAGGGATGCAAACAGACAGTTTAGAGGAGCAGTGACCACTGAAGTAGCAATAGAAGAGAGATAAAGATGCAACAGTGCGGCGAAGAGACAGAGATTGAAGGGAACCAGTAAGAGGAGGAAAGTTAATGAGACGAAAAGCCTTTGACTCCACCTATTGAGAAGAGCTGTATGTGGGAAGCCTCCCCACACATGAGAGTTGTACTCTACACAGGGGCGGATAAAACCCGTGTATAGAGTCAACAACTGTGCAGGGGTATAGAAGGAATGCAGTCGGCTAAGCACCTAATTTTACAAGAGATGTAACATGATCTTTCCAAGATAAGTCCAGAGTCAATGAAACCCCAAACATGTTCAAGGATGATGGGGGATTAACCCACCGCGCACTTGTGCCATTAAACAACGATCTGATATAATTTCGTGGCCAGTGCCAGTGCTGTGTTAAAATGGATTAAAATAAAAAAATCACTGTGACTGCATTTTTCAAGATTTGTGGGTAAAAATTGGCAGGCATGTATGGTAACTATTCTTCTGCCATCTCCCAGGCTGTCAAGGCCATACATTCACTTGCTCCCCCTCTCACGCTCGCTCTGCCTCACTCTGCCTGTATGCCTCACCCAGTGCTGTACAGACGTCGGAATAAGTTCGTTTCCTTTTGCGTGGACTAAGGTGTTTGTAACACTGCACGGTGGAGAAGGTATCCCCTCCTCCTCCCTTCCCTGTAGTCCCATACTCCTACCCAAACCTCCCCACTTTTCTCTCCGACCCCATAACCCCTCCCGGTACCCTCCATACTCTCGCTGACAGCCAGCTAGGGGTTACCGTACTTCTGGCACCTCTCTAATTTCGTGTAATCCAACTATTAAAGGAATACTACAGTATTTATCATAAACATCTCTTTCGACCGCCATCTCTCACACATCTTGTTTCCATATAGAATATTTTATGAAATAATTTTTATCTTGAAGATACCAGTTACGATGTCTGGAAGTATTACCTTACACGTTTCGTAATGGAAATGGGCTTAGCACAGAATAATAAACTTTCCTGCCTCTATTTTTGCCTTAGTTTCATTTCCATCTAGACATAAGGTATGACGGAATTAAAGATTCTCTAGATGTTTTTCTAAAATTATACAAAATGCTAATTATGACCAATAGATTTGTCACGTGACAAGAACTATTTTAGCGCAGATGGCAGTACAGCCTAATATTGCTTCTGGTCTAGCTTATGTCAGTTGTAGAATGAAAAAAATATATGCTACATACTTTTTCATTATAATTTATATGCAGTATGTGCCAACAATCGTATTACCTTCTTCAAAGGCAAAGGTGGTAAAAATGGTTTAACATAAACTATTTATTAATACTTCAAAGGCAAAGGTGGTAAAAAATGGATTAACATAGAATTTTACACAAAACAGTATAATTTCAATACATTTACATTTTAATGTATAGGCAAGCGATAATATGTAGGCGTTCAGAAACATCATTTTGATCCACCACATAATAACATATTACCAATATACACAAGAGATAAGTGATTAATGAATCATGTATTTATTTTAACAGTACTTTACTGACTCAAAAGTAATAACACGTTTTTCATTATGTAAATATTATAGTAAGATACATTTTAGTTTCATTCATATATTATAGGCCTTGTGCAAACAACCTCGTTGTGTTTTAATAGCCAGTCCATCCCCCCTCCTTGGCCAAGACCTCCGCGAGTCTACATGGCATTGATGACACCGTGTTGTAGATGATGTGTTGGTTAATACGGAACCTTTCCCATTCAGCCATAGTCTGTTGAAGGAGGGCCTGGGACGTCCTCTCTTGACCTTGTTCCCATAACTGCACAATATACCCCCAACAGTCTTCTATCGGATTAAGGTCGCAGCTCTTACTGGGCCAATCCAGAAGGTCGATGTCCCGTTGTTCATCAAACCACCGCCGGATGATATGAGCAGTGTGGATGGGACTCCTATCCTGTTAAGGAAGATCATATACATATAAAACACGATGGTGCAAATATCATCAATAATCCATTGTATTATAGTTTTTCAATACATAATAAACATATTACCATACATAATTATATTGTATATAAATAATGTATTCACAGCAGTGTCCTGTCGAACCAATATGCATCCAAGACTTTGTCCTTACATATGTTAATTGTGCATCTGTTTAACTGACAAGTACCATATGAGTTACTTAAAAATTTACATAATAAAATGCGGTGAGGATCTGTTCCTTCTCCCCTTTGGGGCTAAGATGCGAATGAATGTGTTTGAATGGATGAGTAACGGGAAGTGTGTCATCCTGTCTCGGCTACCTCCCTACCCTTGGGGGAAGCAGCCTAGGTATATAGATAGATAGATAGATAGATAATTGTCACGTAATATGTGATATGATATGATGTAAGCTACATGATTTACCTGCATGAACAAAATCCTCTCTGGGTAGGGCAACGCCATTGCTCGCACAGTAGGCACCATCACCTCTTCCAGTATTTCTAAATACTTGTCCGCTGTGAAGCGTCCCTCAATGCTGGCCAGTTCTCCTGCACCGTAAAGATGGATCCATCCCCACACGTTGCACGTTACGTGTCCACTCCTTGTGATATCATAAATATTAATATGATCATATCTGGTTCCAGGTTGCCGGTAGCAATGTAGAGGGCCATGTGTCGTCGATGCAAATGTCTTTTCATCCGAGAAAAAAAAACCTTCCCCATTAATCCAAACCGTCGTTTATATGGACTTGAGCAAAAGCCATCCGGTTTGCACGATGATCGTCTGTTAGTTTTCCCTTCGTTGCAGGGATCCGGTGGGTTATTCCAGCCCGTTTCAGTCGGTCTCGTACTATATCATCTGATACATCAAAGGGTAGAGAGTCCCGGATGGCCCTGGCATTGTTAATTGGGGTATTAATTGCCTCAAGGATGATTGTCTGGTCTTGTTCTCGGGTAGTCTTTCTTGGTGCTCCACATCTCGGTTTGTCACACAGATCTCCCGATTGCTGCCACCTTCTCCACCACTTCCTGATGGTTGGCCGTGACAAACCCAGTTCCCTTGCACAGTCGTCCGTTGACATTCCCAAAAGCATCAGTCCAACTATTTGCCCCTGGAGAGCAACTCTGTCATATACCCGAGCCTGAGCCATAATAAGCGCGATATGGATACTCAATGCGGGTGGGTTCGGTAGCTTTATGAGAGAGAGAATTCTACTCCCTTGACAATGTTTCGGTATGAACCTTTCGAGTTTCAATGGAAAGTGAATCAGTATGAAGCGCTCTAGTCATCCTTATACTCGTATGCACGGTTTTCAGCGAATAGTTTATATTAATGCATTCCTCTCTCTCTCTCTCTCTCTCTCTCTCTCTCTCTCTCTCTCTCTCTCATATACAGTACTTATATAATATATATATATATATATATATATTGCCAGACGCCAAAATCCCATAAGGGGTGGCCATTTGACATTGAGTTATTTATTTTACGGGGAGGGGCACTAACCTTCAACCAACCCACTTGTTGACACGTAGGGAGCACGTATGGTTTGGTTATATGGTTACCACCCAGCGTTGTAAATGGTTTCTTGGCTTACAGGAAACCATTTGGCTTGTCACTCAATGTAAAGCCACCCTTAAAGGAAAGAAAAGCAATAAGGACAGGAAAGATCGGAGAAATAGGAAGAAAGGAGGGCAGACACAAAAAGAATGATAAGGGCTAAGGTAGAAGTAGGCAGCACTACACCAAGTGAGTGGATAATGGTCGCCACCATCTACCACCAATACACACACACACACACACACACACACACACACATATATATATATATATATATATATATATATATATATATATATATATATATATATATATATATATATATATATATATATATATATAAGCAGAGTGTGTATAGGCTATTGCAATAGCAATTTCTGGCGCCGGAGATCTATTTCGATATCCCAGTGGTCGCAGCAGTTTGGGAGATCGTGGGAACGGCATGTCTCTCATCCCACGGAGTCGTGTCATTTATCTTATATACTGGGGAGTAATTGGTTATTCTGACAGAGGTGGGAGGAGTGACATGGGTAACCTATTCAGATTCGGGCTTGTGGGATGGCATCGGCTGTTGAAAGAGTCGCCGTTACCAATACATACACACAATAGTCCGCTGGATTAGTCCTCAAAATCGCTAGATAGTTGCTATATGACATAAAATGCTGGAATCTCTGTTGACAATTAGGTGCATCCCTTCAAATGTAGAATTGGATGGCTTAATTCCCGAGAAAGTAGCTAGCATTCATGTCACTTGAACTCATATTTTCCGCTAGATCGAAGTAATTATTTCTAGTTCTAGCGGTAACTGAGCTACATTGGCAACACTACACACTGTAGGTGTAGGGAAATCTAGAGCATCGAGCGGTACGATGTCTATGGGTGACCCTGGCTGGTGATGAGGCATATAATTATGCCCGCAGGTGTGAGGAAAGATAAGGACCCACTCTGGGGTTCTGTGCAACATCACCCACACCCACACCCTTGTCCTAACCAGCGGAAATTAATGACGTCACCGTAACTGATAAGGTGTGATATCCCAATGGTCGTAGTCAGAATACGCTATACGTGTGTGTGTGTGTGTGTGTGCTTCCATCCCTGTGTCACTTCTATAACACTGTTCCATTTTTTCACCTGCGTGTTTTCCTCCTCTCTGCTTCAGTTTCTCCTCTCACTCACTTTTTTTTTTTTTCAGTATTTCTCCTGATTGTTGTTACCATTTCAAGTCTCTCTCTCTCTCTCTCTCTCTCTCTCTCTCTCTTCCGGAATAAAGAGATTGTTCTCACAGTCTATATCTCCTTAATGCGGCCACTTCCTGAGTTGCTGTGGAATTTTGGTCGCTTGAAAAAGACATACGTCGACCTAAAAAGAGTTCAGGAGACTAAGGTATCAGGTTCGCCTGGGGGTTGTGGGACTTTTCTAGCAGAAACTCGTAGACTACGAGGTCAGCTAATTAAAGTGTTTATAATCTGATTGGGTTTCACAATCGTTATATAGAAAGTTGCTTACTCTTAACACGGACTCGGCACACAACCATGGTTGGAAGCTGTAAATGAAAAAAATTACCAGCAGAATTACGTGAAAACTTTTGCACGTGCAAGATCTGCTCCACATGGAACTGACTCAACATGGACGTTGTTAACACTACAGTAGAGAAGTTTAAGGGATTCATCGGCAGGATCTTACACTAGAATAAATGTGAACTGGATATGC
This sequence comes from Coenobita brevimanus, assembly GCF_032717465.1. Classification (NCBI taxonomy): domain Eukaryota; kingdom Metazoa; phylum Arthropoda; class Malacostraca; order Decapoda; family Coenobitidae; genus Coenobita; species Coenobita brevimanus. The sequence continues at coordinate 11,178,395 of NC_137036.1, forward strand.
ATTCCCAGGCAAACAAGAATATCTCCACGGTATGGGCTGCATAGTCATTATCCTAACTTTTCCTTGTAACTCCTCTCTCCCTCTGTGTGTGTGTGTGTGTGTGTGTGTGTGTGTGTGTGTAAAAGAGGTGTCTACTACCGCAACATTTAATCACAGCAGATTTATTGTGTGTGTGTGTGTGTGTGTGTAAAACAGGTGTCTACTACCGCAACATTTAATCACAACAGATTCATTCTATGTATGTGTGTGTGTGTGTGTGTGTGTGTGTGTGTGTGTGTGTTTTAAAGAGGTGACTACTACCGCAACATTAATCACAGCTGATTTATTCTCTCTCTCTCTCTCTCTCACTATGCAGTAAACTTTTTCCTAACTTGGTTTATGATATATACTTTACTATTCCTTTATTAGCTGTTCGGACTACAGGTAATTTGAGAGGTGCCAGAAGTACGGTAACTCCTAGCTGGCTGTGAGCGAGAGTATGAAGGGTACCGGGTGGGGTTATGTGGTCGAAGAGAAAAGGGGGGGGGAGTGTGGGACTATGAGGAAGGGTGGAGGAGGGGATACCTCTCCATCGAGCAGTGTTACAAACACGAAAAAGGAAACGAACTTATTCCGACGTCTGTACATAATGAAGGCATTATGTAAATATTTTCATGTAAGTGTAAGTTGTAAATATTTTCTTGTAAGTGTAAGGACTATATAGTGAAGTCAAGTTGTAAATACCTTCTTGTAAGTGTCAGGACTGTACGTAATGAAGTCAGGTTGTACCGATCTTCAAGTAAGTGTAAGATAGTGCATTCACAGTGAGAAAGACACGCAAACTTTTATAGATGTTGAAGTAATAAGTAATCAGAAAAGTGTACTGAACATTGCTATACCTTCCCAGCATAAATACCTGAGTATACCGTACATAGAAATGGCTTTCTCTCACCTACGTGGTGAGCGTGACATAGCGGTTATACCTGTATACAAGTATGCAGGACTGAACAAAACTCATTTCCGAGCCTCGGTGAGCATTTTAATGGTGAAATTCGTTGTTTCCACATCAAGATCTATAATTTTAGCCAAAAATAAGGGTCGAAAAATGGCCGGCACTGGGGCGACCCATAGGGCTAAAAATAGCTGGCATGAGGCAGGTTAAGCTGAATATTAATAAACATTAGTGAGAACACCTGTGGAAAATTTTGTCGGGTTGATAGGTGTAAGAACTGAGTCCTTGAATCATTAAACTCTGTCTCTATTTTAGTGTATATTAAAATTTAAAAGGTGTTAAAGCACAACCAAGAATATACTACATGCCGAGTTATAGAATCCTCCCCGATGTTCTAATTTTACAACTATTGACTGGTGTTTACAATCATCAAAGGTATAATAGACCAATTATGAAAATTCTCAAACAGTGAGCATCGGATCTTACCACTGGGATAGCCTAAATGACTGAATGAAATTAGTGTAATTTTTCTTATTTGGCAGATACGACCGTATAAACATATTTGTGGAGGCCAGGAATGGACACGTCACTGTGAACGTTTGGGGGTGGATCTCTATCCATGGCATGGGTGACACTGTCACGATAGAAGGGAGATTCAGTGCAGCAAAGTACCATTGATATATTGCAGAATGTTTTCCTTCCCTCGCTACAACAGCTCAACTATCCATTTCCTCCTGGTCCTCTCACTTTTGTTCAAGATCGCTGCTCCATACATACAGCCCACACAGTACAGGAGTGGTTCAGATGTAGAGAGGACCTGGAGCTGTAAGACTGGCCGTCTAAGGGTGTGGACATGAACCCCCATCGCAAATGTGTGGGCCAATACGGCAAACAGTTGGGAGCCAGAGATGGAGGGGACACCGGAGACACTCATGGCTCACACCAACGGCCAGTGGGAAATGTTCTGGAACAACCCACAGCTCATCCGGAATCATGTTGCCTCCATGCCCGACAGGCTGTGGGCCATCATAAAAAATGAGGGTGGATGGACGTGCTATTAGTTGTTTCTAGCACTGTAAACTTAATACGAGGGAATATATATTGTTTTGTTCAACAAATGTTATGGGATTATCAATTAAGATTGCATTATTTCATACTTTGGTTATTTCTGTTTACATAAAAGATGTATTCATCTTTCGTCTACAATGGAACTGTCAGGACTCTAAAATATCTTAGTACATAATAGCTAGCAACATACATATATAGTCCAGAGGTTAGGTCAATGTCAAACCTAGGGGCCAAAAGGAAATGATGTTAGCACCTTTCCAGAATGTCTCATACCAGCACAATAGCCCACAAACAGCGCCTCGTGACCATACACACACACACAGGCTTCTAGGACATTTCAACAACAGTATAGCGCACGTGACACGACCCCAGCTAAACGAGAATGTAGGAATCAGAGCTCAGAAAGGGACTGGCCTTAGAACCGGCAGGTAATGGAGAGAGCGAATAAGAAGAGGGGTCCAACTAGCCTTAGATAGTATATTAAGTTCCTTGTAATACATATGCCGCTCAACTTAGACTTTCTCTGAAGATAATTAATCAAGATCAACTCCCTGTATTCATCTTTAACTCCTCCTGCTCTTCAATTACCAAAATAACTTTAACCAAAACTCAAGACTCACCTATTACAAGATTAATGAGTTACATATATATAAATGGTGGCTACGAAGTTCCAACATTAAATGGTGGCAGTAACGATCGACTCTACGTCTACGAAACATCATTTCTAAAAAATCAGGTGAAACTGTAGCCAAGGTCAGCTCCAGTTCTACAACTGATTCTACATTACTACAATTCTACAATCAAGCAAGTGAGTATACAATAAGAGGAACGAGTCTACGAGTCTACGAGCCTACAAGTCTACGAATCTACGAGCATACAGTAGCAACAACGAGTTACAAGTGAGGACCAACAAGCTCTTCGATTAACTACAAATAACAAGTCTACAAGACAACTCTGTAATCTTCTTCATGCAACTTCAAGCAGGAGCAAGAATAAAAAACAAAACTAGTAGACGAAAAGCAAGAACATAGCAACAAGCACTAGATTCCCAATGTTCTCTCTCCTACCGCCCCTCTACCTCCATTGCAGACGCAGAGGTCAAGACACATGGCAAACACCAGAGCCACATTTATAACGCATCTTACTCACCTTTCTTCACTCAGGTGACTCATCGCTACTCAGTTACTCACCAAAGCTACCAGTGTGGGAAGCCGACGTCACCATGTGTATCTGCTGAGACGACGTCGCCATGCGTGTTTGCTGAGACAACGCCACCCCAATCAACGTGTGACTGACACCAGGCACTTCTCACCCTCTACTCGTTACTCATTATTCACATAGCTCCTACTCTATCTATCTATCTATTGCCAGACGCCTCAATCCCGTTTGGGGTGGCCACAAACAAATCGCCTCCAAGTCGCCCTGTCCCCCGCCATTTCACTGCCCTGCTCCCAACTCACACCCCTCTCTCATATACCTCTCCACCCCATCCCTCCATCTCATCCTCGGTCTCCCCTCCCTCTTCCACCCTCCACCTTACTCATATACACTCTCTTTGTCAGTCTTTCACCCTCCATCCTCTCCACATGGCCAAACCACCTCAGTGTGTTCCTCACAACGCTTCCTATCACATCCACATCCACACCACAACGCTCCTTTATATCCTCATTCGTCAGCCTGTCTCTCCACGTGACTCCACAGGCTCCTCTTAAATAACTCATTTCCACTGCTCTCACTCTTGACTTGTGTCCTTCCAACAATGTCCAAGCTTCACTTCCGTATGTTAGAGTTGGTATCACAATACTGTCATGTAGTAACTTTTTTACTTCCATGCTCACTTCCCTGTTTCTTATCACTGCTTTCAAGGAACCAGCAACCTTTCTTCCCTGCTGTACCCTTTCAAGCACTTCACCCTCCAAACCTCCATCCTTACTCATCACACTACCCAAATACTTAAACGTACTCACATTTTCCAATTCCTCACCTCCTCAGCTCCTACTCATTCTCATTTATTTCCACAGTATTGAGTGGGAATTCGATGTTCTATGGTGAGATTCGCCTGTGACCACAGCTGTTAACCACTACATTCATAGGGCCATGGAATTTCCTGAGTAATATCGTCCATCAACACAGCCCTAGAATTATCGAGAGGAGATCTTAATTCAACTCTGCGTTTATCTTCTGAGATCGACAGATGCTTCGACATGCCTCTCCGAGTGGCATCTGTATCAAGTGGGTGTAATTATACTTACTCATTTCTTCTCAGTGCTTAAATTAGGTACAATCAACTCCTTTACTTATTATATATATATATATATATATATATATATATATATATATATATATATATATATATATATATATATATATATATATACACTTATACACTCATTATCTATCATTTATTACAACTCATTTACTCATCTATTTAGTTAGGACATAAACAAAAGACGTATTTCATAACACCATACCTTAGCAACATGAATTCTTTTTAGCTGAGTGATATGACAGGAATATTTTCGACTCCACCCATGTTAATACCAGATGATACACAGTTAGCGCCCACTGTGGATACACAATTAGGAGAGAACCAGGGCAACACACCCATCCTACAAAATTCACCACAAACTAAAACTAAAGAAACAAATACGTCAGTTCTAGATGATGATTGGCAAACCCCCTCTGATGTAGCAAGTGAGGACTTAGTCTCTGCCTTGCATACCTATGAAAATATACTTGACATAGTTCATCGTTCAGGGAAAATCTATTCCACTATTCCCTCACACAACGATAAACAAGTCCAAGTTAAATTAACAGAGCAACCAGTGAAAATGAATACCACGGATCAAGCTCAGACATTCGTTTATCATGAGAATAAAACTGCCCCGAAATTCTCTGGCACAGAAAAAGATCGCATTGACGTCATATCATTGGTCAATCAGTTCAAACAGATCTTCATTAAAAGACACATTGAAGATGAACAAGAGAAAATTGCTATTGTTTCTTCTTGGATTAGTCAGGAAAGATGCCCAGCAGGAGACTTGCTAAGGTCAGATAAGCTCCTCAGAGCTAAGACATATGATGAATTTAATACTGAATTTTTGAAGAAATTTTCTAGAAACATGAACTTTTTGCCAGGTATAATCCCAGAATTACATAGGATTGTAGATCTGGTAAGGGAGAACACTACAAATCATGTGCTCAGTGAAATAACTGCCGATGTCTCCACGATCAAAAGAACATTATTAGCTACCTTAGAAAACTCAAACTGGATAACAGGAGATAGAAAGATGTCCCCAGACCTCGTCGTGGACATCATTGGTTATGTAGCTGCCTTGGTAAATTACCTGTTAGAACCCTTAAGATTGCCAAGACGATCGCGTACACCCCGAGGTAGAGATGTAGTGTAACAAAGCAGGGGTGATCGAACCACAATCACATTCTAGTAGAATGAGAGTGCCTGAGACAGTATCAGCTGTAAAAACAGCTACAACTACCTCAGACAGAGAACAAAATCGATTTTGACCTGAAAGCAGGCAGAGCAAACAACCAAACGTGTCGAGGCATCGATCACAAACACCAAGCCACAGGCAGTTTCATAAGTTCCCGCGCAGCCCGAGCAGATCTCGCGCCACACACACCACTAAATATGGGAAGTCATCTCGTAGATCACAGTCAGGAGATAGGTCCATTCTGTGTCATTATTGTGCAAAACCAGGACTCACAAGGAATGAATGCTTAATCAAAACAAAAGAGGATAGACAAAAGACACAAAGATTTGGTCCCTACTGTACGCATCATCGGTGCCAAGGGCACTGGACCAGTAACTGCAAAACAGTAGACAAACTAGTGTCCATTCTCAAATCGGGGGAAGACCAAGTCACGACAAAAAACGAACAAACGTAAAGAAAAGCAAGTCTGAAATTCACATGGGAGGCATGCTGGGAAATAAGTGTATCATGATACCAGCTGTATGTGAGGATCAAAACGTTTCCTTATTTTTAGACACAGGTTCTCCAGTGAACTTAATAACACAAGAAGAAATAAATAGAACTTTTAAAAATAAGAAGAAAGTAACTTTTCTGGAAGAGGCTGATTTAGACTTATATACAGTAGATGGCAAACAAATCACGGTAAAAGGTATGATACGGTTAAACATCAGTTTCACAGAGACTACAAGACCAATCTCTGCATTTTTCTATATCGTTGAAAACTTAGCAATTAAAGCTCATATGTTACTGGACTTAAGATGCATGAGAACAGAGAAAATAACTTTACTCCCACAAATGAATGGAATAGACTTTGATAATGAATTCAAAGAGAAAATACCATCAGAGTCCTCACCGATTAGTAAAAGAGAACCAGAAAGAATTGGTAATATTGAAAGCTTAAACAAATATACACAAACATTATTTTTCGTGCCCAAACGAAATGGAGAAATGTGTGTGGTAGTAGATTACCGTAAATTAAACAACCACACAATCCCAAACCGATTTCCCACGCCATTGCTAAACGACATCCTACAGAATATTGGACCAGAAAATAATGTATTTTCCACGATCGATCTGCTAAGTGGTAATTATCAAATTCCTGTAAATCAGGAGTCACATAAATACACTGCATTTTCCACAAATAGAGGACACTATCAGTATAGAAGGATGCCAGTGGGACTGAGGACAGCTCCGGGCACATTCCAGCATCTTATGAATTACGTATTGTCCGGAATTTTAGGACAAGAAATATTTGTTTATCTTGACAATATTATCATCGCAACGAAAGGTATCACAGAATATCTCCAGAAATTAGACCTACTCTTACAAAGGCTTGGTGATGCAGGTTTAAAAATTAAGATTTCTAAATGCAAATTTTGCTTTAAGGAATTAAATTTCTTAGGCCACAAATTAAGTTCTAATGGTATTCACACCACTGATGACAAAATACAGGCAGTGAGAGATTTTCCTGAACCCACTACGAATGACGAAGTTAGACAATTTTTAGGTCTAGCTGGGTACTATAGGTCATTCGTACAACAATTCTCTCATATAGCCTTCCCTCAACTAGCTGCTCAAAAAAGATGCTATATTCCAATGGGAAAAAGAACAAAAACAAGCATTTAACAAATTAAAAAATAAACTAACAAATGCAGCTTGTTTGACATATCCGGATTTCACTAAATCATTTAATATATGTACAGATGCATCAGTTAAAGGATTAGGGGCTGTACTGATGCAAAAAGATAAAAGAGGAAAGAATCAACCAATTGCATTTGCCAGCAGACAAATAAAAGGTGCAGAGAAAAATTATTGCACTACAGACTTAGAGGCACTTGCAGTGGTTTTTGCATTATAAAAGTTTCGAGATTTGTATATGGTTACGAAATACACTTATTCACAGACCATAAACCGCTAGTGGGTTTGTTCAACGAAAATCTACTCTCTGGGAGGAGAGCAAGATGGAAATGTACAGTCGAAAACTACAATGTCCATATTCATTATATACAAGGTAAAATGAATCTAGTAGCCGACGCATTACCTAGAAACCCGAAAACAATTCATGTCGCGGCATTAGATCTCAAAAGAGACATCCCAAACCACGATGATATCTCAAAAGCACAAAGACATGGTCCAATATGGTCTAAACTTATATACAAGTTAGAAAGTGGAGATGACATATAATTACCCAAACTACATGTACCACTCGAACAATTCATAATAGTCAACAATACTATACAAGATCAACCCATGACAACCAAAATGCCGAAGAAATAATAACCAGTTGGTAGTACCTAATGACATGATACCCCAAGTATTACGAATGATACACGATAGCCCACAAGCAGCACATCCTGGAAAAGATAGGACATTCAAACAAGCCAAGATGTTATATTACTGGCCATCATTACGAAAAGATATAAACAACCATATAGGCAGATGTGAATCATGTGCAAAACACAAAGGATACCCAATTTCACCTGCACCGATGGGTAATTACCCTGTACCACATCAAACATGGGACGTTGTCGCTGTTGATTTACTCAAGATGCCATTATCATACAATAATAACCAATACCTATTCGTAGCAACGGATCATTTTTCCCGTTATGTAATTTTAGCCCCAATTAAAGATAAAACAGCAGAGACAGTAGCAAAGGCAATAACAGATAATGTAATATGTCGCTTTACTACCCCAAAGGTACTAATAAGCGATAATGGAGGAGGATTTAATTCTGATATATTACAAGAAAAATGTAAACAATACAATATCAAAAAGGTTAACGTTTTAGCCTATCACCCAGCATCCAATGGGTTAGTAGAGAGACAAAACAAAAAAGTATTAGATGTACTACGACACATTTTCAATAAAAATTATGCAAGCTGGGATGATTGGATTCCCAGAGTAGAAGCCTCAATTAATGGATCTATAAATAAATCCATAGGTGACACACCACATTTCATTACATATGGGACAGATAAAAAATTACCATATGAGCTCCTAGAAGGTGACAGCATGCCTATATACAATTACGATGATTACTCTAAACTCCGTTTAAGTGATTTCCAGGACATACATAAAAGTAAAAAAACAATTAACGATGTCCAAGGAAGAAATGACGGAGGCATTTAATAAAAAGGCAAGAGACTCACCTATCAGCTTAGGAGACATTGTCTATGGTATCATTCATACGAGAGACAATAAATTAACTCGAAATTTGAGGGTCCATACAGAGTAATTAACATAAAAGCAAACAAAGTTTTAATTAGGTCACTGTCAAGTGGCGAAGAGAAACAAGTTCATATTAACCATTTGAAACGAGTTTCAAGGGAACTATCCAATAATCATACAGCCTCGGATACAACCGAACGTAACTCATGAAACCAATCAAGAACACAATAATTACAAAAATAAATTAAGGTCATATATCAAACAATCAAACATAGGTGCAACTGTTCCAATAAAATCTACAGTACACCATTTACGAGATTTAAATATCGATTTAAACTCCTTCTATAAATGAAATAACGGTCAAGTTATTGTTCTACGTTAGTCAACCGTAACGCACATCATCACTATCATCGACCACAGCATGATCATATTAGAAAATTAATAGATTTTTTTTGTCGGTAGGTAACGATGAAGGGAGTTATGCTATGGATTCTCCTCTACATAGCAAGAGGATATGCTCACTTAGACCCCCAACACATAGTACGGCAAGGATGCCTCTTAGCTCCAACGGCCACGACGTCAATCGTAAAAGATATCATGAGTACTGAAATCAGTCCGGATTACTGATACGAATTACCTTCTTATCTAGAAAACATCATGAGACCCATGAGAACCTTGGACTTCATGATAGGAGGCTTATGTTTGAAAGCACATAACACAAAGGAAGTGTATGAAATAGTGAAGTTAGCGAAATTGAAAATAGAACAGGCTAAGTCAACTATGCTCATCATGATCCAAGATCTCCCATCTCATGGAATGGAGGTATTGAGCGACAAGAACAACATCACACGTACTCGCCGAAAGAGCGGTTTGTTCGACTTGGGTAGTGCAGTTCTTGGGAACGTCTTTGGATTGGCTACAGAGGAAGACCTTCAAGAAATAAACAACAAATTTAATAAAATAGCTCAGGTACTAACATACCAAGATAAATTCATCACAGGACATAACTCAGCAATGAAGACAATTGTGAAAAATCTGAAAAAGACGAAAAACATAGCTCTCGAAAGTGAAGATAAAACAAATGACATGGAAGGTAGCATAACACTTTTCCAACACTTCTCCATCATCACGGAACACATTGACACAATTCTACTGCAATTAGACATCGTTACAGGGCATTTATGCAAGGAATTTCGAACGCCGGTGATGGCAAGATCACAATTGACTTAGTTCCAGTTCATGAGCTACGTCAGATAATTAGTCAAGGCATACATAAACATAAATTGAAGCCTTTATTCCAAAGTAGGGAATTCATGCGATATTATCCATATTTAGAAGCAACACTAACACCAATATCAGTAGTAGTTCATGTACCATTCATAACTGAAGACCTGTTAACAGTATACCAAATACACCCCTTCCCTTCTAAGAATAACAACACTTTGGTCATCGTCAACATCAACACAGACACCGAACTCATGATGGTCTCCATGAAACGGAACACTGTCACTTTCGCAAGTGAATTAATGATTGAACGAAAGTGCTGCACATCCTTACATGCTGTTCACCTTTATCCTGCGTACATTTTCACGTCTCAGCCTACTGATACAGTCCCTTGTGAAATGGCTATCATAAGAAATCACAATATTCATAATCATTGCAACATCACTTTTGCTCCAGATAAGCTTGTGCACCATCAATGCATCAAACACTCACAGTTTTTTTGTTTAACTCATAACACATCAGTTTACATAGTCTGTCCAGATATACCTCCATCTCATACTTCAGCATTAGGATTATACATAGCACCAGACTACTGTGCGGTATTTACACCATCCATGTCCACTTTATCCACCATCAATCACTACGCCATCCTCAGTCATACACACAAACATTTCCACCCACTGCCTGATATGGACTTAAACATGAGCACAAGTATTAAGTTGACTTCACCTAAGTTTGAAACTATGGAACTGATCAATGAAACAATGAAGCCCTGGGAAGATTTGAGTTTGAGTATGTTCAACCCATATTATGTGTATAGCCCAGCACCTACTGTCTTTATAATCTTCTGCATTGTATTTGCAGTACTGCTGTTCGCAATGCACAGAATGCATGCAAGAATTGCAAATTTGGAGTCAGTATTTAGTGGGGGTAGAGTGAGCATTCAAGTTAACCCCCCTGAATGAAGTGTACATATTTTGTATATAGTATTAATTTTATTTAAAAAAAAGAAGAAGAAGAAGGAGAATGACACATGATATAGAATTATACCAGTATCATTATCTCTATATGAAACATTAATAACTCTTACCATAATCTTAACTTTGATTTTTTTTTTTTTTTTGCATATATGCATTTTACTGTTATACATACACATCTTATAAAATGTCATACAATAACCAATTTAACCATGCTGCATTTATTCAATTATGTATACAACTTGTTTAAAATGTAATATTACTGGATCATTGCAATATTACCATGAATATTTTATCTATACAACATTATAATCAATATTATGTATTAAGAGTGAAGAAGAAGAATATTATGCATTAATAAATTAGCATATGTCAATGATGATTGCTGTCGGAGGACCGCCAGCTGCATGACCGAGCGATGTCAGGACTCTAAAATATCTTAATACATAATAGATAACAACATACATATATAGTCTAGAGGTTAGGTCAATGTCAAACCTAGGGGCCAAAAGAAAATGAGTTAGCACCTCTCCAGAATGTCTCATACCAGCACAATAGCCCACAAACAGCGCCTCGTGACCATACACACACACACAGGCTTCTAGAACAATTCAACAACAGTATAGCACACGTGACACGACCCCTGCTAAACGAGAATGTAGGAATCAGAGCTCAGAAAGGGACTGGCCATAGAACCGGCAGGTAGTGGAGAGAGCAAATAAGAGGAGGGGTCCAACTAGACTTAGTTAGTATAATATGTCCCTTGTAATACATACGCTGCTCAACTTAGACTTTCTCTGAAGATGATAAATCAAGATCAACTCCCTGTATTCACCTTTAACTCCTCCTGCTCTTCAATTACCAAAATAACTTTAACCAAAACTCAAGACTTACCTATTACAAGATTAAAAAGTTACATATATATAAATGGTGGCTACGAAGTTCCAACAGAACTAAAATGCCGGGCAGTGTCACTGAGGGCATCACAACACCCCCAGGAGGAGTCTACAGAGGGTCAGACAGAGCACGGCCCGACTCCTGGCAACAGGGACGTAAGTCTGTCTGGGTCGCATGCCCCATGACCCCGAACTCGCCTGCCGCCACCATAGCAGAAGACAGAGACTACCTTGCGGACGAGCTGACCCTCAACAGGATCGGGGTGGAGCTACGTCCTTAGCTCCAAGCAGCACCCCAGTGATGGCCAGCAGCTGTGCCCTTTGTGAGATGGGCAATAGCCACTCAGACATTCAGAAGACGGCCGGTAGCCGCTCGGAAGGCTTCCCAGAGATGGCCTGCAGCCACTCTGCCCTTCAGGAGATGGCCGGTAGCCACTCCCCCCTAAGAGCCACGGCCTGTAGCCGGGCCACATGGCAGGAGACGGCTGGTAGCCACCCCCCTGTCAGGTGCTGCTATACCCCCCTACAGGAACCAGCAACAGCCGGTAGCCATGCTGGGGAGAGAAGGGTAGGTCCCCTCTCCTCCTGTAGTTGCCTCAGAGGACAAGACACAGGCAACAGCTGGTAGCCGTGCCCGTCAACAGGAGACAGCTGGTAGCTGCTCCTTATCGGGATGTCATCCTCCACACAAGACTTCCGCGACGACTGGTAGCTGCATTTTGCCTGCATCCCCATCAGGGAGTCTGGACCAGGCGACGGCCGGTAGCCGTGCCTACGACAAAGGGACGACCAGCAGCTGCCCTCGTTTCATTGCCACAAGAACCCAGCAACGGCTGGCAGCCGCGTCAGGGAGGAGCAGCAAAGCCCTTCGCCCCCTGTGTCTTCACTACGAGACGGCATTCTGCCATCAGACCTGCCGACAGGCGGTGGTGCAGACGACCCTACTGTCTGCCACCAGTGAGGCAACCTTCAGGAGGAATGTCTCAGCCCCAAGGACCCATGGAGAAGCCCTGTGCTATCTCTAGGGTTATTCTCTGCCCAGCCAGCTCCAGGGGGGACCCTACTTGATGGACTCCAATGGAGGTTGACGCTGCAGCCCACTCCTGACGGCGTGCCCGATGGCAGGAAACTGCAGCCGACGGGCCTCTGAGGCCGCCCCCAGGACCCCCAGGTGAAGCCTCTCCCCACCCCAACGCAGACAACACTCGTCCTCTGTCAGGCGCCTGAGTGGGCGCTTAAGGAAGCTCTTCAGCCCAAGTCCCGAGGGCCGTACTCAAGTTCTCAGCCTCGACAGTGCGGGGCCCTTCACCACATGCAGCCCTGGACAAGAGAGGATGCCCCTACAAGTGATCCCGTGGCCGCAGGACACAGAGACCCCTGGCGAAATTCAGCCCCCAACAGAAGCCGGGCTGTATGCTCTTCTGCCGCCCTCTTCCAACGCCACCACCCTACCCAGTCCCGACAGTGAGTGACAGTGGAAGTGCAGTGACAGTGAAACAGTGACATGGACATTAGGCGGTGTGTTTAGATATTAGAGGGAAATTAAGTCCAAGATCTATCAGTGCTATAGTGACGGAAGTGTAGATCAACAGTGAAACAGTGACACACTGAGAGAAGCCGAGCAGTAATTACAGTGACCTCAGTGTGTATCTCGGCTCTAGTAATATAATTCTTCCGCGACATAAGACCTATAGACGAGCTGCCCATGCTAAAAATAGTGTAGATATCCCTCAATGTGAAAGTGACCGATTCCCCTGCCCAGTACCATAAGTGCTGTTTATTGTGCTATTCACTTTTATCCAGAACTATTGTCCAAATAGCGATAATGTGCTGTAACACTTCTACTGTGGTTATGAACGACATATTTGGTGCGTGTCAATGACATGAGCTGCAGGAAGTATGGCTGATTGTAGAATTAGTCATAAGCAGGTGTCTGAATAGCACCAGTTTATATATATCAGAACTTAAACAGTCCGATGTTGTTAATCCATACATGCATCGTTCGAAAACAGCTGCATTCAGTGTTATAAATGGTAAGATTCCTTTTAATATTGGAAACGGAGATGTGAAAAAAGAGGTAAGTACAGAAGTCTTAAACTGAAAAAAAGTCTGTTGTGGACGAGCGTGTGTGTATAGCAGGAGGAAGGGCGAGGTAATTTTTGTCGATGGTGGATGAATGCTTTCTTGGTTGATGGATATGGCTGAGCCTGGAAAACTAAGGGAACTGAGAAATAAAAGGAATGTATAAATCACTTACTGACATTCTCACTCCCTTATTCACGATACCGGTATAGAATGACATCCTTGCGTATTTCATGTAATCAAACTGCACATACATTTCCATTCAAAATATATAATTTGAGACTGGAAATGGAAGCCCATACCGGTACTGACTTCACAGTGAGCACTTGCCAATCTGGTTTACGGCCAATGAAATCAAACTCTCCGAGAACGTCCTAATAATACATGGCTCCAGACTGTCATCATTTATTAATGCTCGATATGTATGGTATGAACTTTCGACATACTCGTATGTCTGAAATGGTCGTCCATCAGCACTGTTCATACATGGTGAGGCAGACCGTTGACATAACCTGTGTTTGTTGACAATGCTTTGTGGAGGTTATTTGGTTCCACATCAACTGCTCTCCGCCTCTTCGCTGTCCACCACAGAACACAAAAGCACCTTTTACGGAAATGTAACAAAATGAATACTGCTTCTGAAACATTTTATGTATCATGTTTGCTTTTTTGTCTTTTGATATGTGCTTATTATCTTAGGCCTATTGCACTTACAGCTTGACATCCTTAGTGTCAAAATATACACATTCCTTTTTAATCTGTGGTGATAACGTTATCTACTGAGTTCTTGATGACCTGAGAGAGAGAGAGAGAGAGAGAGAGAGAGAGAGAGAGAGAGAGAGAGAGAGAGAGAGAGAGAGAGGTGATTTAGTTATGGAGGAATTCCAAAATTCGTGACGCGGGTGACATACAAATACAATAATAAATTAATCTTTTAGTGTTAATAGGAAAACAAGGTGTCGTTAACTTGAAACGATCCTCAGATAATGACTGACAAACTATCATCATGGTCGATACGAACAACCTACAGTAGCTGTCCGCCCTCCCTCCCCCCAACCCCGTCGTCCTCCCTCCTTTCTCTCCCCCACAACCACACACTGCCATCTATGGAATGAACTCGAGAGTCGATTCATGTTCACAACGTAGTTAGGGAGTTGACTATCCGATTATTTTTTGAGCATTTATAAAACAAACCAACACACACAGGACAACACGAGCATTGCTCAATTCCTGTATACTACAAATAAGTAAATACACATTGCTGCCACATCTACCATACACCGTTACTGGGTGGCCCAGGCGGAAATGTTACAGGGTGTTCTGTTCCAGACAAACCAGTGCCGAAAAATTGGTGTTGTACCTATCGGTGGTGAAGGTTTCTAGAGATATAGAGGTTTGTTCAGTACCTGATTTGACAAATTCTATTACGTATGTGTTTCTGATGACTGAGTGAAAAGCATTAGTGTCGAAGTTCATATAAAGAGAAGGGTGATATCCTAGGATGAAAAACATATGGAGGCATGAAGCATATGGACCAGATAAGGAAGGTGGTGAAGATAGTCCTGGAAGGTATGATATGGGAAAGAGTAACAACTGATGCACAATGACAGTCCAATATTGTAGCCACGATGCCCAATTTGTGATACCTTAACTTGTAACGATTGTAAATTGGCAAATAAATGTCCAAACATTGGTTGTTAGGTAAAAGGAATAGGAATAAATCAATCTTATACACATATGAACAACAAGAATATATTAACACTAAGGTAAACCATATTATGTACTGTAATATGCAGGAACGTTGCCATGGGGAGGTGGGGCGCTTTCGAGGGCTTAGCCCTCCTAAATATGTTTCTGCACTATGTTTATTGACAGATATATTTTGGAACAAAAATTACTGCTAAGTGTAGCCCCCCCAATCCTGAAGCTCGCCCCAAATTTCCTGGCGACTCACCTGGTAGTAGATCAGTGAATTTGGTAGTACCTGCGAGTTCCTATAATATGGCAAAGAAAAATCGATGGATACACCAAGTCATTTTTCCTTGTCAAAGATACCTCCCATTATAGGGTTTTCTTAATCACTGGGGTGTTATATTTGTCTTTGTTACATCCTGAAAGTGACATTATGGCTGATACTTTGCGCTGATCTCTTTTTAGAGAGAAGCTGGACGAATGTATCTTGTGCAAGGAAAAATTGGACACAGTTGATGAAGCAGTAGTTGGTGACAAGGGTCGCAGGACACTGACAGAAGGGAGTGTTAAACGAGGTGATGGACTTCACGACATCACTGAAAGCATGTCCCATCTAAGGGTGCATAGTCAGTGCCTCACCAACTACACTCAAGGGACGACGATAGAAGTGGAGAAAAGAAAGCACTCTGATGCACAAGAGAAATTTGGACCTCAGCAACGATCAAGTGTTTCTACCTTTATAAAGCAAAACTACTTGTTCCGTGAAGGACCAATAAATGTGGATGCCAAAAACAAATACAGACAATCTGTTAGCAGAGTGGAGACTTCAGAATTTCGAGAAACTGTGATTGAGCAGGCATAAGAGAGAAACGACAGTTGGGAGTTGTAGTTGCAGATCGAGTTCATTGTGCTATCGATTTAGTGGCATCGGAGGCCAAATTTTATCGTACTTGTGCTCAAACATTTCTCCATATAAAAGCAAAGAGAGCTACAAGTGGTAGACCAGGTGATGAAGTTCGAAAGCAAGCATTCAGCAAGCTTTGTGACTATCTTGACAACAATGATAAATGCCAGTATTCTGTGTCAGAACTGATGGAATACATGGAGAATTTCTTAGATGAAGAAGGGTATTCCTTAAAGTGGTTCAAGCAAAAACTAAAAGACCATTACGGAGATGGTGTCACAATCACAAGTATCACTAGAAAGTCAAGTATTGTTGGCTTCCGTGACTCAGCATACGGGATTCTTCATGACAGTTGGATGAAGGACAGGGTGATTGATTATGTCAATGAAAAGGTTAGAATTATTGATATGGCTGCTGCAATCCTGCTACGTGATATTTGCATGACTGTGTATGATTGTGATGACTACCTTACGAAGGAAGGAACAAATAATGAAAGTGTAATACCTGCCTCCCTGCTGAGATTTCTGAACAACTTGATCGATAGGAATGGGAAAAACCCTTCAGTTACAAAAAGAAGCGCAGAATTAGCCCATTCCATCATCACATCATGCAGGC
Source organism: Coenobita brevimanus (assembly GCF_032717465.1). Taxonomy (NCBI): domain Eukaryota; kingdom Metazoa; phylum Arthropoda; class Malacostraca; order Decapoda; family Coenobitidae; genus Coenobita; species Coenobita brevimanus. The sequence continues at coordinate 11,195,447 of NC_137036.1, forward strand.
CTAGATCTTCTGTTTTGATAAATCATTATGCTGATGTTTTCGGTGAATTTCTTGCGCTTTAAAACCTATGCTTAGATACCTTATTTGACATTTTATGTATATTAATTATCTAGATATGGCAAATTTAAATATCGACAGCCATATTGGACGCCATCTTGGATTCTAAAGTTTCCTCAAACGGGATTTGCGGGGAGTTTTGATGTTATATAGAGCACTTATCTTGACTATTCCTGAAATTTTTTGCTTGTTATGAAGTACTTCCACATTTTAGCTAATGCTCCTTGGCTAAGAGTTTGGCACTTATATCTTTATTTTTGCACGTAGTAATAATGTAAAGGACAAACTCACAGCTCCATCAGAGGTAAAAACAAGTAAACCTTCAAGTTAATCTTTATCTCCACTGGCATAGCTGGGGAAGGGACAGACAGGTTGCCTCTCTTGAAAGAGTATACTGGGGAAATTTTATACACATTGTAATTTGTCGAGAGAGAGAGAGAGAGAGAGAGAGAGAGAGAGAGAGAGAGAGAGATGCCATTTGTACGGCATACCTCACACTTGTTTCATAATGTGACCAAGCTTTTGTACGTCGCCGCTTACCTGTTGGATTGAATATCAACACACCCGAAGTAAATATCATATAATATTAAAGAACAGATCAGAGATAAATAGCATGTAAGATTGACGTGCTCCAGTAGATGGCCTGTCGTAATTCAGATTTGTTTTTCTAGGAACAACTACAGACATAAGGTGCTGTACTATCCATTGCGTGTCCGTCCTGCTAAAACAAATACATAACGAAAATTATTCTCGCAATCAAAATTTGTTGTAGGAGGAACAAGAGGAATGAGGACACTCTACACTGTCCTTTCCTTGTCCATCCTGGGAATGCTAATCACAGTTACAACAGGGTATTCATCGTAAATGTCTTCGTGTATCTCAGTCTGGGATCTTTTCAGCGTTGGTTGTACCTTCAGGCTCACCGTCCTTTCTAGTTTGTGCACATATGTGTGTCGGATCGCATATTGTTTAATCCTTTCAATCGCCGTGAGGAAGGCAGACCCCAAATACTGGATGATAATTTCCGATGCATATGACAAGGATAGAACATGTCTGGTCTGTTTTGTATCGTTGCTGACTGCACTGTGTAATATGGAGGCTGATCAGATTAAAAAACCATAGGAGGTGACGCATTATTTACTCGTAGCTTAGTCTTCCTTCAGTCAGGCGGTTTCCTTCAGCTTAGGGGATGTGTGTGCTAGTGAAGGGGTAATGAAGGCTGCAGCTCGTAAAGTCATTCCGGAATTAAAGACAATCGCCTGAAGGTAACAAGAATGAAATAGGAACCACGTTATCGGAGTGAAGGGGTTAAATTTCGAATCCCGAAAGGCAGGGCGAGCTTCTAGTGTTTGACAAAAGTTTCTAATGCATGTAACGATGAAAGAACGTGTCTGGCCTGTCAGCATCGTTAGTGACCACACACTGATAGAATGTAGGTTGATATCATCGTGTAACCTTAGACCTTAAATGAGTGGCTGTGGAAAATAGCGACCTTGTCTACACCGTCACGTTCTGTGTTCACAATGCAGCTGTTTGGTTCAATCCTCGTCAGCCCAGGAGGATATCTTTTACCACTTCCCTACTTATTCATTTTTGCTTCTGATGTGTACCGTTTGCAGATATATTTTTATTATACCGTTGTTATATACTGACATTTTTATTCAGCCTGGAGAGAACTGTGACAGGGTTAACTATCTATCTATCTATATACCTAGGCTGCTTCCCCCAAGGAAAGGGAGGTAGCCGAGACAGGACGACTCACTCTCCATTTACTCATCCATTCAAACACATTCATTCGCATCTTAACCCCAAAGGGGAGAACGGACAGATCCTCACCGCACCACACCGCACAAGGGTCAACTGGGCAATGCAATCAGTGACATCCGCAGCAGGGCCCGACAGCAGAACTGGTTTACCCCTGCCACATCATAACAGACCCATCCCCTTACCCGCACCTGACCTGACTAGCTGCTCAGACCAAATGCGGGAGAATATCCCCTCAGGGCTGCGTCATCACTTATTCATTCACAATTTCTCTCCATTTATTTCTGTCATGCACAGCCACTCTTCCTTGCTCAACAGACATCCCTCTCGCATCCAGCGCTCTCTTCACACTGTCCATCCATCCTATTCGTGGTCTTCCTCTCAGCCTTACACCTCTCACATCAGATCTAGTTATCTTTTTCACCAATCGCTCATTATCCATTCTCTCCATATGCCCAAACCATTGCAACACCCTCTGCTCAACTCTACCAGCCATCTCCCGAACAACTCCAGTTCTCCTTCGCACTTCATCATTTCGGACCCGATCCATACGCGTCACTCCACACATACTCCTCAGACATCTCATCTCCATTACATTCAAACTTTTCCTCTCTGCTACACCCATATTCCATGTTTCAGACCCATATAATGCAGTCGGTACCACAACACCCTCATACAGCCTTCTCTTTACATCCATTCTAAGCGAACGACATTTAAACACTTTTTTCATTCCTCCCAGCACCTTTCCTACTTCATTTATTCTAAACTTCACTTCTGCATCTATTCTTCCATCCACAGCAACATGTGACCCTAGATATTTAAAACAATCTACCTCCTCAAGCAACTCACCATTCAAAACTATATTCATCCCCCTACCATCTATCAACCTCGTACACTTCATCACTTTACTCTTATTCTCATTTACTTTCAATTTCCTCCTTTCACACACCCTTCCAAACTCCTCTACCAACTGTCTCAATCTCTCCTCTGAATCAGTCACCAGTGCAGTATCATCTGCAAACAGCAGCTGCTTCAGATTCCACTCTCCTCCATCAACATTTACCAGACTCAGACCACCTAAAACTCTTGCATTCACCTTCCTTACAACACCATCCATGTAAATATTAAACAACCAAGGCGACATCACACATCCCTGTCGCAGCCCCACTCTCACGGGAAACCAATCACTCACAGCATTTCCCACTCTTACACACGCTCTACTATTTACATAAAAACTTTTCACCCCTTTTAGTAACCTACCATCAAGTCCATACAATCTTAAAACAGTCCACAAAGCCTCCCTATCAATTCTATCATACGCTTTCTCTAAATCCATAAATGCCCAAAACACATCCTTGCCTTTCGCTAAATACTTTTCACACACTTGTCTCACAGCAAACACCTGATCAACGCATCCCCTCCCTCTCCTAAAGCCACACTGCTCATCACTAATCACTCCCTCTGTACCCTCTCTAACTCTCATAATTAACACTCTACCATACACCTTACCTACCACACACAACAGGCTTATACCCCTAAAGCTAGTACATTCATACTTATCACCCTTGCCTTTATACAACGGGACCACACAAGCACTTGCCCAGTCAATTGGCACCATACCTTTCTCAAAGCACACATTCAACAATCTTACTAACCAGTCAACAATAATCACTCCACCACCCTTCAGGCATTCCACAGCACACCCATCCATACCTGCAGCTTTCCCTGTTTTCATCTCCTTTACTGCCTTCTCCACTTCCTCCTTCGTGATCAAAGAATCATTCAACTCTCCCAACACATTTATTCCTTGCACCCTTCCATCCGTTAACAGGGTTAACGAAGGCTATATAGCGCGAAAAGTCTGAAAAGGCAAGATTGAAACAAGCCACCGTAATGAGGGCAATAGTATTTAATTTTCTTTTTTTTTTTTTTGCGTGTCCGACTCTGGACAAAGGCTTCAGGGCCTGTCCTCAAGTCCCAGTAGTCCTCCTTGGGGACAAGTAGTCCTCCTACATCTCCACATGTCACCACTTCGGCGCTAACACCCACGATCCATATTGAATACATGCTAAGGCTGTCTCATACAGGACTGGTGTACAGGACTGGTGCAGATTACTTCCATATTAAAATGACAGTAATTACAGAGAAGAGAATATTAATGTGCAATAAGCAGACTAATGCCTTAAGAAAGACATGCCGCCCCCCAAGATCTCGAGAAGGTCCTTGTAGCTAATGCCAAGTACCTTAACCTAATCACTACTTTAACATCTTTAATAATATGTTCTTGCTATCTCCGTTGTCTTTTTGTTTTCTTTTAGGGAGCAGTTTGCAGGCCCCTAGCCTTTGGTTCCTTCTTCCTTGCATAAAAAAGACGGTTTTCCTCAGCTTCATGTAGATATACTGTATATATCTGTGCAGGTAAGATGTAGCTTTCCTTAACCCCTTCACTGCTATGATGCTTTCCTAATCTGAGTAAAACCGTCTGGTAGCATCAAGAATAAAATGTAAAGGACATTCTCGAGTTGATAGGGTTAATCACATAGGATATTACAGAGAGCTTTAGGTATGTAAAAAAATTTATATTTTTATAAATATATTTATATCGTGTTTGAAATTCTCTGACAATCCCCTTATTTCTTCGGTTAAGGTACCTCCCCAACACCTCCTCCTGAGCGATTTATTTTTGGATTAAGTAATACGGGAAGGATTATGCAACATAGAAGAGGACAGGAGGTGTAATAAACAAATAAATTGCCCAGGAAAAGGAGTTAGGGACCTTCCTCAACCGACGAAGGGAAAAAGGAAGGAAGGAGTAATCAAGAACTAGCACCAAGCCAAAAGTTGGCCATATGGCACTAAGGCTGGTGCTGGAATGATTTTGTCGATGAAGCTGCTTAGTGATGAACCGGTTTGGCGTTAAAGCACAGGGAGGATGGGAGAAAGGTTCAGTGTCAATGGGAGGTCCTTAATCTGTCCATGTCTCTCATGGACAGTTGCTCCATCGCTGCTGGCGACTGGGGCCATGGCGTAATGGAACTTGTTTATAGGGAGATCTGACACGGCACACTCCTGGTCCCGCTCAGACTATTACTGCCAGGGGACCAATTTGCAGTTGATCACAAGCAGTGAACCTACCTAGTGTGGTTGCACCTAACTAGTACAGCTCCACTGATCACTGGGACGCGCAAGCTTCTCCACCACGGGAAGGCAGCACTCGTTCCATGAAGAATTCGGGATTGTTAGAATAAAACAGTTTTATCACGTCTTGAAAGAGTAAACTCAGGTGATTTAAATCATTTGGCAGTAGTTGAAATGGAGTAGTTAAGATTTTTTAACCTGTAAAAGGTTAAATTTCGGTGCTGGATCTTAATGAGGCCTTCTCTGACTGTGTGTGGTGAAGAACTCTAGGGATTCCTCTCAGTCCCCTCTCTTACTATGCTTTGGAGGCCCTGGGGATTCCTCTGTCCCCCCTCATATTATGCACTGGGGCCCCTGGGGATTCCTCTGTCCCCTCTCATATGATGCACTGGGGATTCCTCTCAGTCCCCTCTCTCACGATGGTTTGGAGGCCCTGGGGATTCCTCTGTCCCCCCTCATACGATGCAATGGGGACCCTGGGGATTACTCTGTCCCCTCTTCTATGATGCACTGGGGACCCTGGGGATTCCTCTCAGTCCCTTCTCTTACGATGCACTGGGGATTCTGGGTATCCTCTCAGTTCCTTCTCTTATGATGCACTGGGGACTCTGGGGATTCATCTCAGTTCCCTGTCTTACGATACACTGGGGACTCTGGGAATTCCTCTCAGTTCCTTTTCTTACGATGTACTGGGGACCCTGGGGATTCCTTTCAATTTTTTCTTGATTTTGTGATACTCCTTTTGGCCCTCCTTTCTTACTCACCTTGCACGGACGAGGCCTCTTTCTTGACCCCGGGGTTTCCTGACACACCCGGGGCCCCTGATCCACGTCATCTGGGGCCACGTTCATGCCCCCCAGCGTGGCCATTCTCTGGCTCTGGGTACGTATATATCGACACTGGATCCACGCACATATATTCTATGCCATCACCCACCGAGTACACAGGCTTCTTGGCCGGCTGGGGTCCCTGCTTCGTCCACAGCCATCTCCTCTCTAAGGGAAATTTGTCGCAGCCCATCACTTACGATCAACAGGTACATCTAACAAAAATAATATTATAACCTGGGTGAAAAAAACAACAATAATATAACCTGGGTGGTGATAATGAACTCAGTATATATATGTTAAATAATTTTCTTTATCCACAAGGAACCAAATATCCTGAGTGGCCGTATTTGGAAAAAAAAACAACACCAGCTGAGTTGAACGGTTTTGGGCACACTCTTTCGTGGAGGTGACGTGTGTGTGTGTGTGTGTGTGTGTGTGTGTGTGTGTGTGTGTGTGTGTGTGTGTGTGTGTGTGTGTGTGTGTGTGTGTGTGTGTGTGTGTGTGTGTGTGTGTGTGTGTGTGTGTGTGTAAAGGACGAAATAGAGATCTTCACTGTGACTTTTCCAGGGCAAACCCTTTGTTTCGTACTTAGTAAATAAGAAGGGGGAGGGGGATTCTGCAGCTCCTCGCTCCGTTGTTATCGCATATACCTTAAAATTAAGTTGTTAGATTATGTTAGATTATGTTTGGTTAGAATAGGCTAGGCTAGGCTGAGCGAGGGTAAATACTAAACGAAGCATGTGCGCCGGAAAATTCATAATGAAGACCCTCTCTCACTTGGATTAAACACACACACACACACACATTAATTTTTTTTTGTAAACGTTGGTACTGAAACTTAATATTTTCCCTGACGAACTGATTTCTTTCAACTTGAATCTATCTGAGAGCTCTGAGGTAGACTTACAGGATCTAATTTAACTGCAATAGGTGTGAGCTGATCTGTCTGAAGATAACGTGGCTCTCATAAGCTAAAACAAATAGTATGGATCTAAACTATCCTAACTGGAAGTAAAAATGAATAGCTTGGATGTAAACTAAACCAGTTGGATGTTAAAATAAATACCATTGATCGAAACTAGTCGCACTGGATGTTAAAATGAATAGCATGGATGTAAACTAATCCCATAGGATGTTAAAATGAATAGCATGGATGTAAACTAACCCTATAGGATGTTAAAATGAATAGCATGGATGTAAACTAACCCCATAGGATGTTAAAATGAATAGCATGGATGTAAACTAACCCCATAGGATGTTAAAATGAATAGCATGGATGTAAACTAACCCCATAGGATGTTAAAATGAATAGCAAGGCTCTAAGCCAACCTCGATGAATATTAATGGACCGGAACTGGTATAACTGCACCGGAACTGGTATAACTGCACCAGAACTGGTATAACTGCGCCCGAACTGGTATAACTGCACCGAAACTGGTATAACTGCACCGGAACTGGTATAACTGCACCGGAACTGGTATAACTGCACCGGAACTGGTATAACTGCACCGGAACTGGTATAACTGCACCGGAACTGGTATAACTGCACCGGAACTGGTATAACTGCACCGGAACTGGTATAACTGCGCCCGAACTGGTATAACTGCACCTGAACTGGTATAACTGAACCGAAACTGGTATAATTGCATGAACTGATATAATGGTACCTGAACTGGTATAACTGGGCCTGAATTGGTATAAAAGCATGAACTGGTATAACTGCACCTGAACTGGTATAAGTTCACCTGAACCGGTATAACTGCGCCCGAACTGGTATAACTGCACCTGAACTGGTTTAACTGCATCTGAACTTGTAGACTATAAGTGGGTCTGACCTGGTATAACTGCACATGAACTGGTATAACAGCATGAACTGGTATAACTGCACCGGAACTGGTATAACTGCACCTGATTTGGTATAACTGCTCCTGATTGGGTATAACTGCTCCTGAACTTGTATAATTGGGCCTGACCTGGTATAAATGGACCTTACCTGATTTTGATGGACCTGAATTGATCTGACTGGGTCCTGACTGGATATGGCGGCCTGGAAAAAGACTAAACCGGTCCTGAATGGTCCTAACTTGATCTGGCCGGACCGAAGTGGATGTAAAAGGCCTGACTGCATCTGAAGTAGCATTGGTGGACCTGACTGGACCTTACTGGATCTGGACTGGACCTGACTGGACCTTATTGGATCTGGATTGGACCTGACTGGACCTTATTGGATCTGGATGAGACCTGACTGGACCTTACTGGATCTTATTGGATCTTACTGGGCCTGACTGGACTTTACTGGATCCGGACTGGACCTGACTGGACTTTACTGGATCCGGACTGGACCTGACTGGACTTTACTGGACCTTACTAGATCTGACTGGGCCTTACTGGACCTTACTAGACTTTATTGGATTTAGACTGGACCTGAGTGGACCTTACTAGACCTTACTGGATCTGACTGGACCTTACTGGGCCTTATTGGATCTGTACTGGACCTGACATGGACCTTACTGGACCATACTGGACCCGACTGGGCCTGACCGGACCTTACTGGACCTTATTGGATCTGGACTGGACCTGACTGGACCTTACTGGACCTTATTGGATCTGGACTGGTCCTTACTGGACCTTATTGGATCTGGACAGGACCTGACTGGACCTTATTTGACCTTATTGGATCTGACTGGGCCTGACTGGACCTTATTGGACCTTATTGGATCTGGACTGGACCTGACTTGACCTTACTGGATCTGGATTGGACCTTACTAGACCTTACTGGACCTTATTGGATCTGACTGGACCTGACTGGACCTGAGTGGACTTTACTGGACCGGACGACCTTACCTTATCTGACTGGACCCAACTGGCCCGATATGGTGCTGAGCTCAGCTGACTGGAGCGAATGGGATGTAAAGGGAATTATGGACGGAGAGTGACCCTACTGGTTGCAAATGGTGCTGAACTGAACTAAAGTGAGCTGAGTGGACGGGATGGATCTACGAGTATATTGGTATTGTTGTCACGTATCCCCAGGCTCAGCTGAAAGTGAACCCGCTGCACGGCACACTGAAATCGCTCTTCTCCTGCCCTCCACCATCGTCCTTTCGGGGGATAGGGAAGGAGACGAGGGGCGTTTGTATAACCAGGCACCTCCGCCACATGTTATATCGGCGCCACCACGGGAAGGCGTCCCTCCCAGCACCCGATGGATTGAATAGGACCTAACTGATCCGAAGCTGTCCTGAACTGCTGGAATGAAATCTAGAAAGAGCAGAGTAGTTCTAAGCCGACTTCGATGAATGTGATGGGACGTGAATGGCCTAGGAGTTACAAGAGTGGAAGTGATGTGGCCAAAATATCCTTAATTACAGTGTACAAAAGCTGATATAACTGCACCTAAACTGACTAAAAATGGTCTGAATTAATATGACTGTCTGCTTGTGACGGCCGAGAATGGAGAAGGGTAGAGAAGATTGGGAAGAGGAGGGAAGGGGAGAGGAACAGGGATAAAGAATGAAAAGAGTCAAGGGAAGGAAGAGTGGAGGGAGGCAGTGAGAGGGGAGATGGGGGAAGGAAAGGGGGGGTCATTCTACGGGTGAGTGAGGGTCGTGGGGAAGCATCTCTTTTCTTTCCTCCACCCTTTCCTTCCATTCCCTTCTTGATTTCACTCCTTACTTAACTCTCATTTATCTAGAGACAATTGCGTATTTTATTCTAACTATACTACTTAACTCTGCCTAAAATTGTCAATTCCATCTTGAATGCTGGAGTGATGCAATATCTTAACACTAGAATATGATGCCTATGATGAAGTGCTTTGAAAAGCGTGTAAAACAGTAGCAGTGTCTTTTTCTGTCACCGAGGTACGTGAAATAATCTGTAAAAGGATGAAAATCTGATCCAGGTTAACCCCTTCAAGCTGTTTTACTTTTATTTCGTTACTTCCACCTGATTTTATTCAATTTAAGGAAGTTTGTTTTTTTTTTTTTATGAAAGTCTAGTGAAGAGTGCATTTAACCCTTCCAGTTAGCGATGCCTTTCCTAATCTATACAAAGTCGACTGGAAACTGCAAGAATTAATTAAATTACGTCATCAGATAGAACGGGTTATGGCAAATCAACTGTTACACTAGATGAATCACAGCAACGAAGTGCTTATCAGCCATTAGTTAACCCTTTAGAGTGTAGAGCCTCACTTTATAGAGCATAAATTCTGGTTCCCGCCGAGTAGTTCTATTCAGCAGAGAATAAACACAATCTTCTGAACAGCTAGTTGCGTTTCTTAAGGTACTCCTCCATCCTTCGTTTTCTATCTTCATCATCTTGCTTTCACTACTTCTATTTTCTTCTCTCTTCTTGCCTCCCTTCGGCACATTGTTCCCCCCCACTCCTCCTTCCTCCCCTCCTCCCTCATCCTTCAATCTTTTTCTCTCTTCCCCCTTTCTCTGACCTGCTCTTTCTTCCCTTCTATCCCCTCCACAATTCTTCCAAACACACTCTCGTTTTCCCTCTTGGAGTACTGTACACTATGAACGAAAGAAAAAGAAAGATAATGAAGAAAAAGTGCAGAGAGACAGACAGACAGAGACGTGAGAGCATGGGGAAGGGAGGACGGAAGAGAGAGAGAGAGAGAGAGAGAGAGAGAGAGAGAGAGAGAGAGAGCATGGGGAAGAGAGGACGGGAGAGAGGAGAGCAGAGGAGAGGAAAGGAGGGAGGGAAGAGGTGATGGAGGGGATTTAGAGAAGGGAAAGAAGGGAGGGTCTGTCTGAGGTCTGTCATCAGGTTGTCGGTTTCACTGCATCATACTTCTTTCCGTCTCCTTCCGCCCCTCCCTCCTCCCTTCTTCCTCCTCTCCCCTCCCTCTTTCTCTCCCCGGTCTCTTTTTTCTGCCTTCTCCTACCACATCCATCCCTCTTCTACCCCTTCCTCCCTCCTGTTAACTACTCTCTCTTCCCTCACCCTCTTTATTCCTTCTTCCTCCTGTCTCTTCTTCACACTTTCCTCTCTTAACCCTTCCTCCTTCGGCCTCTTTCTCCTTCATCACCGATTTCTTCCTTTTTCTCCCTATCTCTTCTCTTCCTTTTCTTCTTCTCCCCCCTCCCCTCCCTCTCTCTTCGTCCACCTCCACTCTTTTCATCTCCTTCTTTCCTTGTCTTCATACTTCCTTCATTTTTCTCCCACATCCTTCCTCCTCCTACCCTCCTTCCTCAGGTTCTCCCTCTTTCTCCCTCCCTCACCTCATGTCTTCCTTTTCCTTCCTATTTCCTCCTCATCCTCCCCTCTTCAACCTCTCCTTCTTCCTTTCTGCTTCTTCCAGACGTCTTCATTTGTACCCTTCCCTTCGCCTCTCCCCCTTTCTCCCATCTTATTTTTCTACCACCTGGCACTTATTCTCACCGTTCTTTCCGTCCCTCCTCCCTTCTCTTCCCCTCGTCTTCCCTCCTCCCACCCCTCCTCTCTCTCGCCTAGTTTTTCTCCTTTTCCTCCTTCACCCTCTCTGCTTCCCCCTTACCTTCTTCCTCCTCCCTCCCTCTTCCTCTTGCATTGTGGTTTTTCCTTTTCTCCCTCTTGTTTCTCCTCACCTCTTTTCCTTTCCCGCTTCTTCCCCCAATCTCCTTTTCTCTTAATTCCACTTCATTGCTCCTTTTCTCACTCTGTCTATCTCTTATCTTCCGTCACACTAAGCTTCCTCGTCCTCCTCTATCCTTTCATTCTTTACTCCCTTTCACTCTTCTTCTCTCGCTTTCATTTTACTCTCTCTCTCTCTCTCTCTCTCTCTCTCTCTCTCAATCTATCTATATGTATCCATCTAGCTATCTATCTATATGTGTGTATGTATGTATGTATGTATCTATATGTATATATCTATGTATGTATGTGTGTATCTATATGTATGTATGCATGTATCTATCTATCTAGCTATATATATATATATATATATATATATATATATATATATATATATATATATATATATATATATATCTGTCTACCTCTTTCCTGCTTTCCTCGTACCCGTATCATATGTCTGTGTGGAATGGGAGCGATGTGAATGAATATTGAAACAGAATTAGTGTAATGAAAACCTCCCAGGAATGGAGGTATGGTGTGATGACTTTGTGAGAGCAGAAAATTGCATGAGTGTGAAGGTCTGACATGCAATTGATCAGTTGTGACTCCCCTTTGTGGTAGGTGGGGGCACTAACCGTCCACTTACTTGATGTAGTGCTGCTCTCAGGTGTCTGCCTTCCTTCTTTCCTTCCATCCTTCTTTCCTTCCATCCTCTTCTGTCTTTCTTTCCTTCATTCTTTCCTCGTCCTTCTGCCTCAGGGTAACTTTACACTTCCTCTTCTGTCTTTCTTTCCTTCAATCTTTCCCATTTGTTCTGCCTGTGGATGACTCTACACTGACTGACGAGTGAAATGGTTTCCCGCACATCAGGAAACCATTTACTACGCTGGGTGGTAACCATATAACCAAATTATGGCGCCTGGTGGTTTAGTGGGTAATTAAGGCGCTCCAATCGGATTGACCTGATGAAGGTTTATATCCAAGGACTGGTTGGGGTTTATTGCTCACGCAATGCCACTCAGGGATGAGTGAGGCTCTCATCTTAAATTTCAGGACCAACTTGCCTAGCCCCGGGCTCCTACGCTCCTCATGGGGCAACGTAGGATTGGCTGATATATGAATGGATGGAGTTCTTGCGTTCTGGGTGAAGGAGTATTAGTAGATATGTTGATGAATGATGAATGCAGGATGGGTGTGAGTCATACATTAATTCAGGACGCATGTATGTAAAGTTTCAGTTTCTGATGGTGAAAATGGAGTAGCTTTGGTGACTGCATGAGCATCTTGTAGTGACATGCATAAAAGAGGATAGATATTGTTGTCTCTTAATAAGCACATTGTTTAACACCGTGAATCCAACAACTTCTTTGCGACAGACAGTATGGATTTTCCCACGAAAGATCTGCTGTTGATACACTCAAACTCTATGCTCATACCACCCATCAGTCGATTAACCAACACGGAGAAAGCCATGTGGTAGCCCTTGATATTTCTAAAGCTTTTGACAGTGGCACTGTTACCTATTATCCAAGTTCCCTTTCTACGGCCTATCATCTTTTGTCCCATTGATTTCCTCATCTCTCAGCAACAGGATGATGAGTAAAATTAGATGATGTTTATGCCAATTTCCACTCAGTTAATGCTGGCGTGCTACAAGTCCTGGCTCTAACCGTTCCCTATTTCATACTGATGATCTCTTCTCTGTCAGCCACGATCCAATTCACCAACATGCATATGACTCAACGCTTCACAGTTCCTTCACACTATTATATTTACAAAGTTTGATATCTCTAACTTCCAACTCAGCACAATCTCAGTAGATCAAGACGTATTTAAGATCGCCGAACGAGGACAAAATAACATGGTCTCAAGTAATGGAAGGAAAACCAAATATGTTCAGTTTATTAAGCGACGGATATTGCCTGATTCCTATATTACCTTCAATGCAACCAATATTCTTGTCTCTTAAAGTATTGAAATTCTTGGTGTCTCGCTCAACAGTACTTTCATTTGGACCTCTCACATTAGATCACTTGCTAAAACCGCCTCAGTGAAGCTTGGATTATTGTGATGCATCCGTAACTTCTTCGCTGACGAGCAGCTAGCTATAATTTACAAGTCATGTTTTTTTTTTTTTTTTTATGCGAGGAAGAAGGAACAAAAGGCCATGAGCCCGCAGTAACAGTTCCCTCGAAGAGAAAAACAAAATACAATAGCGAGCCAAATTCAAGATCCGATCATTTTGAGATGCCTGGACACACTGCGTTTGAAAGACTGGAGATTATAGGCAGCAGGAAATACAGACAGAGGGAGACAGTTCCAGAGTTGACCTGTAGCATAAATGAAAGACTGGGAGTAACGGTTAACTCCTGCATTAGAGAGTTGGACAGAAAAGGGATGAGAGTTTGCTGCCAGATGGGTGCTACGCGCCCGTCGTAGAGGTGGAGGAATGCAAGCAGACAGTTCAGACGAGCAGTGACCATTAAAGTGGCGATAGAAAAGAGATAAAGATGCAACAGTGCGGCGAAGGGACAGACGTTGAAGGGAGTCAGTAAGAGGAGGAGAGTTAATGAAACGAAAAGCCTTTGACTCCACCCTATTGAGAAGAGCTGTATGTGGGGAGCCTCCCCACACATGAGAGTTGTACTCCACACAGGGGCGGATAAAACCCCTGTATAGAGTCAACAATTGTGCAAGGGTAAAGAAAGAGCAGAGTCGGCTAAGCACATCCAATCTCTTGGAAGCAGATTTTACAAGAGATGTAATATGATCTTTCCAAGATAAGTCCCGAGTAAATGAAACCCCAAGCATGTTCAAGGATGATGCAGGATTAAGCTGAATATTATTAAACATTAGTGGGTATACCTGTGGAAGATTTTGTCGGGTTGATAGGTGTAAGAACTAAGTCTTAGATGCATTAAAAACAACCAGATTATTTTTACCCCAGTCAGAGATACGAGCCAAGTCAGACATTAGGTGTGCCATAGCCTCATCCCTTGTTTGTTGAAGTAACTGTTGAGATGGGCATTGCGGGAACCGAATGGAAAGGTGAAGGGTGGAGTCATCAGCGTATGAGTGGATAGGGTTAGATGTACAGCTTAGATCATTGATGAATAAAAGGAAGAGAGTTGGTGATAGGACAGAGCCCTGAGGAACACCACTGTTGATAGACCTAGGAGACGAACAATGGCCGTCTACAACAGTGGCTATAGAACGACCAGAAAGGAAGCTAGCGATGAAGGCGCAGATAGAAGGATAGAAACCGTAGGAGGGCAGTTTGGAAATTAAAGATTTATGCCAGACTCGATCGAAAGCCTTTGAGATGTCAAGTGCAATGGCAAAGCTTTCGCCAAAGTCCCGAAAGGAGGATGACCAGGTGTCTGAAAGGTGAGAAGATCGCCAGTGGAGCGTCCCTGACGGAACCCGTTCTGACGATCGGAAAGAAGGTTGTGATAGGAAAGATGCCTTAAAATTTTTCTATTGAGAATTGACTCGAAAACTTTTGAAATACAGGACGTTAAAACAATTGGACGATAGTTGGAGGGTTGGGAGTGGTCACCCTTCTTTGGGACTGTGCTCCCTCAGGTCGAACATTGTTCTCCCATGTGGGGTGGATGTGGAGAGGTTGCACTAAAACAACTGGACAAAATTAAGGATGAGACTACGAGAAAAATTACTGGTCAACAGCCAAAATGGTTTTGACTTATTCTCATCTGTTTCTAATTTGTTACCCCCAATTTCTAAACTGACCCTAAAATTTGGCTACCCCGTAACCTTGACGTACTACACATCATAAGTCGGAAAATGCCATGAAACATGCAAATTCGTCAAATCAGTGTCAATAAGTCTATATATTGTTACAATAATAATATACTTTGTCTTTAATTTGTCATTTACTATGCACAAACCGATACATACACAAAACATTATTACATGACCTTTGCACATTAGAAGTGCCTTTGCATTTTGCGTTTGTAGGAGCAATTACTCTCACGCTGTAAAGTCCAACAATAGTCGCTCATCATGTTTGGATTGAATTGGTCTTGATAACGGCTCTCCCTTATGACCATTTCGTGGTGAAACCTTTCGCCACGTTCATCACTGACATTACCAAGAATAAATAGAATGAAGTCCAAATGAGAATGGAAGAAATTTATCTTGAGCGACATTCGAGCACCAAGTGCACAGTAACTCTTCAACATCTTGTCCACAACCTCCTCATAATTCGATGCTTGAAAATTTCGTGGGTAATTCTTGGTAAGAACCATGAAGCTCTCTCAAGCAGCCCTTTCAAGATCAGATAAGCTCTTTAAATAATCCTGATCGTTGAGTATAAGATTAATTTGAGGGACTACAGAAAAAAACTGTCTTTACTTTGGCCTTAGACACAATGCCTCGGAACTTCGTTAGAAAGCAGTGGAAGCCAGTACCATCTTGATCCATGACCTTCACAAAGTTCTTCATCAAAGTTTCAAATGAAATGGAGGCAAACGTACCTTCTCAGGGTCAACAAGAGTTTGTTAAGACGGCTGAACCTTCCAGTCATATCTTTCGGTCACACTGGGCATTCCTTTTGTGTGTAATGCTTAGCGTCTGCTCTGCTGCCCCAAGAACAGAGAAAACACATGTGCTTTGTGTAATCTTGCTAAAGTCCTAGAAGCAAGCAGATCACTTTCAGGTCCCTGCAGATGCTCCATTGATTTGTTTTGTAACCAGTAGCGGTCAAGAGAGTACTCATAGTTTCATAGTTTTCATTCATTCCATGAGCATGCACAAATGGAACAGAAGGAAGCTCATTTCCATTATGGGGAAGGACTGCCTTCAGTGCATTCATCCCAGAATCTATGAACAACCGCCATTTTCTTTTTTGATAATGACGAGACTTACAAAGATGCCTCATTAGCGATACATCATAACAGCAACAAAGCATGTTATCTATCTTGAAGTATATTGAGAGCTTTACATGTCTATGATGGAAGGTAATGGTACAAACTCCAACTTGTAGCAAGTTCTATTGCTTGAGTCGAGATCCAAGTAAATCATTTTTCTCCTTGGGGAAGTTAAGGTCTCTTATAAGGTCACGCAACTAAACCTGACTGATGAGATGTGGCTCCTTGCTCTTTAAATCTTCTTGAAAGTCGGCATCCATGCAACACTCCTCCGCACTAGATTCTGATTCACTTGTGGTACTTAATGGAGGATCTGGAACAGGAAGCTCAGGGCCATGGGATGCTTGCCTTAGAGAAGGTACGTAAGGATACCTGATCTTAGACCGAGTTTTCACTGAATTCCCTTCTGTGTTAGTGAGGCAAAAGTAGCAGTCATGACAGTGATCATTTGGTTCGCGCCAAACCATTGGTACAGAGAAAGGGATACCTGATGGCCGTTTCATATGGTTTACACCGAGCTTGAATGCAATATTGGGCGCCCATTTCTCGTCTTGATTACCATCAGGACATTTGAAGTAATGTTTGTAAGCACTTTTAACATTGCTTGTCACTGGTCTCTTCAGGCTTTCAGGTGTAAAGAACCGGCAGATGTAGCAGAGAAAGTCTGATGCATTCATTCAGTTGCGGTGCTTCATTGCTTGCCAACACAGATCAAGGCACTGTAACAGTAAGGAAAAGCTGAAATGGAATAATAGCAAATATAAGATTACCATTGCAAACACTGATGTAAAAAAAAAAAAAAAAAATCGTCTGCTTGATCGTGGGAATATTTTCCCTACTTTCGGCTGTGGCTGATTTACTTTTTGCTAAATATCTTGTGGTTCAGGTACTTAACTGAAGCTGATATAACCATCACAACTACTAGCTGAATGCAACTTAACAAGGTACATTATCTCAATGATTGGACTCGAGTCGGATTTTCCAACACACGAGCAGATTTTCCTATGGTATAATGGTTCTTGAAAACTGGACGGGATGGCGAAAATTGGATATCATAATCGAAATTTACAGGTTCCTGTATCTTAGAAGCACCCAAAAATATACTAGAACCATAACACTTTTTAAATTTTGTCGACCAGTGTATAATCATAAAATCACACAATCTCCCGACCGTATTCCTTCAACCCAGTAGTTGAAACTGAGTAATAGTGACAAGTGGATAAAATGAATGGGAACTCTTCAGATAACAGGTTAACCCCCTCGGTACTGTGACGTGTTTTTCTGCATTATTCCTCCTGCCACCGAACTATGTTATTCAGCTTTGGCAGCCGCTCCTCCTCTCAAAGGGTACGTGAAAACTATTCCTAAATATCACTACTTCCAAAAGTTTCTCAAAAGGAAAATAAATGAGTAAAAAAAAAAAAAACTAAAAAATGGTATGTTTCATTTATCTAGCGTTTCAGTCTACACCAGACCCGGCATCAAGGACATTAAAATATAATCTACTTTATTCTGTTTTTTCCAGTTTCTCTAAGGGTATTCTTTGTGAAGTATGGCACGTTAAAAACTGAGATATATAGTGCTTTCTTATGATTTTTTCTGTCATCCGCTTCAGTAACAATCGAGTTTCAGCCCCCCCCCCTCTCTCTCTCTCTCTCTCTCTCTGACAGTTACATTGTAGTGCCAGTAAGTTAGGTTAAGATGTAATATAAGTGTTACTTAGATGTAAGATAGTTGTAATTTAGTAATTAAGAACAATTTAGTGTAAGTGTGAATGACTATACTCTAGTATAAGTGTATTATAAGTATAAGAGTGATTTTTGCATCGTAGAGATAAGTTAGAAGTGAACATATATGTATTATGTACTGTAGTTAGCATTAAATATTACATCAGCCGACCACACTCCCTCCTCCCCTCGACACACTTCCCCCCTCCATAAAATACGCTGGTAGCGGAGTTTGACGAACATTTAAATTGGCTTAATCATCATAACCTCTTACTTCAGTAAATTCAAAGCTATCTTTCGGTCTCAGTTCATTTTAGTGTTAGAAATGGTAATTGAGAAAGTGCCAGAAGGGGAGAAACAGTCCATAATATTCTATATATTTAGTTACCTCGAAATATCAATCGTTGGACATTCCCACGCTAGGTTAAACTGACAAAATAGCATCCGAACATCATTATGAAGGCATTATATTACGTGATGTGATCATTCTCGATACTACTCAAATTGTCTCCATCGTCATGTAATCTTGGTGAGATACGATAAGCTCTAAAAAAGTCAATTCCTAAATAAGTGTTGCGAGACATACCTGTTAACGTGAAAGATGTAATCGGGGGATAACATCCTTGAATGCAATCGGACTGAGGTATTCGAGGTTATATAAGGCGCTCACACACACACACACACCACAAAGCCAGTCAGGAGACAGGACGAGTGTGCTGGGCAATCTCCAGGTCCTGTCCTCCCCATTTACTATTTTTTAATCAGCCCATACCCCACTGACCGAGCTAATGTATGGCCCGGCCCGCACTATATGTGCAGGAAATCTTCGAACGAACGAATACGTCCTCACACACCACAAAGCCAGTCAGGAGACAGGACGTGTGTGCTGGGCAATACCCAGGTCCTGTCCTCCCCACTTACTATTTTTTAATCAGCCCATACCCCACCGACCGGGCTAATGTATGGCCCGGCCTGCACTATATGTGCAGGAAATCTTCGAACGAACAAACAATACGTCACTCACACAAACCACAAGGCCAGCCAGGAGACAGGACGTGTGTGCTGGGTAATTCCCAGGTCCTGTCCTCCCCACTTACTGTTATTTAACCAGCCCATACCCCACTGACCGGGCTAATGCATGGCCCGGCCTGCACTACAGGTGCAGAGAATCTTTAAGCAAACAAACATACGTCACTCACACACCACAAAGCCAGCCAGGAGACAGGACGTGTGTGCTGGACAATCCCCAGGTCTTGTCCTCCCCACTTACTGTTATTTAACCAGCCCATACCCCACTGACCGGGCTAATGCATGGCCAGGCATGCACTACAGGTGCAGGGAATCGTTAAACAAACAACAACATACATCACTCATTCCACCGCCATTGATTTGCAGGTTAGTGTTAAAAGCCTCATAATCTCCCCCCTTCCGTTGTTTTCACATTGAGAGTTAAAGAATAGAGTGATTAATAGCGTGTTCAATAGCAAAGTTCGGTAATTTTTTACATGTGCACAGGGACGTCTTATTTGGTGAAACCAAGGTATTTCTGATAGTTTTTGATGTGTTTTGAACGAATCTGACCTTCATTTCTGCCGCAAATCAGTATATTTCAAGATATCCCCCACCCCCCCTTCCTCCCACAAGAATGGGGGAGATGGGCGAACCCGGGGTTTTTGGGTGGGGGAAATCACATAATATATTGATCTGCGATAGAAATGAAGGTCAGAATAATTCACAGCGTATCAAAAACCATCAGAAATACATTGGTTTCACCAGCCAGGCCGCTGCGCGCCGGGCCGTTTGGCCTACTCCCCACCCCCTTGCACCAACAATCGCCTTCCCGCTGTCACCAGCAAACCATTAGCTCCTAAGCTAAACTAAGCTAAGCCATAAAATTACATTTTTCCGTGCCAAGAACAATGGGGGACCTGTGGGAAAGCGGGGTTTTGGGTGGGGAAAACTCGCAAAAACGAGTGATTTCTGACTGAAACTGTTATCAAATTCAAACCGAAAACACTAAAATCCTTCGGGAAAATGAAATTTTAAGCTTCTTTGGGAGTCTGTGTTTGCTAACTGGGGGGCTTTGCCCCCCAGACCCCTCCTGACATTAACCAAACCTCGTGTAACCTAACCTAACCGGGTGTAAATACGAAATAATGCCTTTACTCACCAGTTTATAGCTCCTGAAGTACTTACGGTAATTTTGCAGGCTTCACAGGTCGTGGCTGGAGACGAACTGACTTTCAAATCCTGTGGGATCCTAGCGTATCTGAAATTCAAATTTGTGCGCCGGTTGTATCAGTTTGAACTTCATGCATGAGCAGATAGCGCGTGACGTAACAGTAGACACATGCTTTAGCCCCACCCATAAGTCACGTGAACCGTGACGTGATGGTAGACACACGCGAGACAGGACCACAATGCATTAGGTACGCGCCGCGATGTTTCTCACGTATCGCCGGACTATGTAGAGAGTAATTTTTCGGAAAATTTTCAAAAATCTTTTCGCGTTAATATTCATTTGCGGAAGTTGTTTCTAGGGTTCAAAATGTTCGCAATGGTGAGATTTAGATATCTGTAGGAGTAAAATTGAGATTCCAAATCCCTGTGTACTTGTAAAATAATACCCAAAGTTCTTCTTTGACTCATTCCACCGCCTTTGACTGATTCGCAGATTTTAACATCAAGTCGTAATCTGCCAAACGCGTCACCACACTTACCAAACACTCCCCCCCCCCTCCATTCATTGTGTTAGGCAAAGATCTAAATCATTGTACCTTAACCTAAGTCGGGGAGTTTTCTGTATAATAAGACACAAGGGAAATAATGTAATCGAAGTGTATTTCATTAGTCTAAAATGATAATCTGATTCTCGGAAGTTGTGTATTAAGTTTGGTCATTTTGGGTCTCACCATTAATTGTACAAAGTGTTATGGTTAAATCTCACCATTGAAGGGAAAGTGTTATTGTTGGAGAGGGGTGCAGGATGTATTGTTGAGACAGTGGTCTTTATATCGTTTTAGTATCGTCCCTTCTCGAGTCCTTCAGTGACCAAGGAGAACGACACCCACTCATAACTCGTATGGTCTTTCTGTTCTAAGAGTTATTAGAACAATGTTAACTAGGTGAGTGAGTCTATGGATTTAAGCATTTATCTAATTTTGGGTATGATTAAAATCAATGTTATTCTCTTTAAATTCAGGTTTCCAACTACCCATCTTTGATGGCTATGTACGGGGCGGCCCGCAAGGTGTACTAGGGGGAATAACTCGAGAACCTAAGCCTACCTAATTTCATGCTAACCCATTCAGTATGAAATCTGATCCTACAATGTGGACATAAGTCAGGTAAGTCATTGGTATCTATTTCGGAGTAAGGAGAAGTAAAACACCCCAGTTGGTTTGGGTTACACTAAAACAGGCTCGATAATTTAATGGCAGCCACGTTGGTAAGTCAAAGGTGTTATGTTCAAGGTCAGTACAGTGACGGCTAGCCATAAAGAATATCACGTTACCACACCTACCATCCTCCATAAATTCTAATACAACCTTGAATTGAACTAAGACGCCTAGAACCGGCATAGAAACTTCACCTGATACTAAATTCCCATTGCCAACTGACACCTTATATTCTCAACTTTAAATTCAGTGTGCATCCTGGTGAATTACACTCCAACTCTAAGCGGTGATATAAAAAATTGTTGTAATAGAAGAGACTGTAGCGACATCAAAGTTTTTGTGGGATCAGAATCATCGTAACATTACTCTGGTGTGGTTAGCAGTGACATATACATAAAAATTCTTACCAATACACTGGTGGCCAGCGGTGGCATATATAGTTCTTGGCAATACAACATACTTCAAACAATCAGGCTCTCAATACTTTATTCAGTCTCAGTACATCAATATGTTTTGTGATCTGCTTCGACATTCTTAGTTATTCATCCCTTAATTTCTCTGTATCGCCTTTTTATTTTTAGGCCTCCACACTATAATGATGACCTGCTGTATCTGCAGTTTCTTTCGTCCTTCCTCCTTCCGAACACTTTTATATTAGTTGCCGTTCCTTTATTTCTTCCATTTGCTTCAAACTTCGTACAAGTGTTCCTTCGGTAAATACCCCTCGATGTCTTATACTTTTCTTTTATTTAATTTTCTGAAAGATAATTTTGTGGTCAAAGATGAAGCCATACCTAAACTCAAAGTTCGTAATCCTGTTATCGTCTGTTCAGTAATCATCATGGCAGTTTGCACAGATTACTAGCAGTGTGATTTAGTTGTGTGAAGGCCATCCTGCATCCCACTGGGAATGTTGGCATTCTTAATTTTTTGAAAGAATTCCCTATCTCACTAGGGCATGCTGTCAACAGAATTCCCATTTTCATATATATACTGCCTTTCCTTGTCTTTGGTTTCTCTCTCACCAGTTTCAGGGGGGAATGAAGGTAAGTAGGATGATGATGGTAATATTCTTCTTCCACTATTCTTCTTTCAGCTCGCTGCAGCTACCCGATTTTAATTTAATGATACTGTCCATGTTAGTCTTTCCCTAAATTTCTTAATATTATTTCTCATCTTTCCTAATCATGCAGCGCTTCCATCTCCCTACTTATGTCTCGTCTTTTTTTCCTACCATTTTCGCTTCTACGTTTTCTTAATGTCTTTCACTGTATCTGCTTTTTTCTAATAAAGTAAAAATTTTTATTGACTGGTTTACTCACCTGGTTGGCTACCCTACTACAATTAACAGTATGATTCGGTAGGAATCTGCTTTTCAAGAAGTAGGGCAGCCCATACCTGCTGGCACGCCAGCCCCTTTTCCTATATACATCATCATCAGAATAGACTATTGATTAGACGCTGAGTTTCGTGCCATATGCACGGTAGTTGCACTACTTGAAGGACTTCGAACGTCAGGCTCGATTGTGTAAGGTTAAGTTAGGCTAGACTTAGGATAGGCTAGGTTAGGTCATGTCACGTTTGAGTAACGAGTTAGGTTAGGCATGAGTTAGGTTAGGCTAGGCACGGTTAGGTTAGCTTTAGTAGGCGAGGTTAGAGTTCGTGTTTTACTTTCATCGTGTCTGTTATTTTTATTGCATTCATATTCTCTGATTAACTCCACTGTGACTTCCTCTCTCGTTTAGTTGCTCTGTTTGTCGTTCGTATATTTTTTCCTCTGATCTCGCAGCCTTTGTCACTTCCCTGTCAAATTTTACATGCAGCCTTTTTTATTTCGACGTTAATCAAACTTCTTCCTCTCTGTTGGGTCATTTGTCCCTTTGTTCTTTTGTGAGGCGATGGGGAAAGGGATCATTTTATATTCTGTGTTGGTCGATCAGTTTGCCTGCACTCCTCTCACGAATTATGTCCATCATACTATCGGTACGTCTGTTTCTGTAATTCCGGTTCCTTCACATAGCTTTATTCAGATGTCCCTCCGTTCCTGTGACCTCTCTCTCTCTCTCTCTCTCTCTCTCTCTGACCTGCTCAGGTTAAGGAGTGCTTTCAGAGCTATTCCCAAGCCCCCTTTTAATATATCACCTGTCCAACTATTCTCCTGCTGCGTGGTTTCTAAGGAGTTTATAAGTGACTTCAAAGTGAACGAGAAAGGCGAATGTACTGTACGTAGCGCTTATTTTGTAAGTTAGCGAGTACATTTAGTTTAGAAATTAGGAAAATCAGAGAGGCAATTGTTATGTCAAGTGACAGGTTGAAGGTTGGGAGAATAAGGCTGGAATGTGACAATGCAGTGCATGAAGAGGAAGTTGAAGCAGAATTGTTAGTCATGATATACAAGTTAGCAACTAGGTTAGATATGGGTGAGGCCAGACTAGATGATAGTGTTACTAGATAATAGTGTTACTAAGGTAACACTGACAGGAGTGTAAACCATCAGGAATAGTTTCAGGTTCATGAAGATGAAGCGGAAAATGAGCCTAGACCCATACTTGTCGGGGATTCTTTAATCAGGCACCAGAAGGAGTTTTATACAAAGGTTTCTAGGTGGAATGGTTTTTGTTTTTCTGGGTGAAGGACACAGGACGGGCCTGAAAGTGTTCCTGGCTTAGCAAGCAACACCTCAGAGGTCTTTGTTACTGTGGTAGGGACTAGCTATGTAGCTTCAGGCAGGGAAGAAGAAATACTTAGGAAGTTCAGGGACCTAAATTAAAAGTTCAGGAGTCTTAGGATGTTATTTGTCTGTGGTACGATTTCAGGGTTCGATGGTGGGTCTGCAATTCTCATTAGAAAGACTGAAGTCAATAGCAGACTAGAGCGTTTGTGGAGAAAGGGATGTGTGTTGTTTGTTGTTTGGGACAATTTTAGCCATGACAGGAGCTTGTATGGTACAGGTGGCTTTCGCCTCAACAGGGTAAGAAAACCTACTTCAGGCAGCGGTCTAGATGATGGTGTTAGGCATGCTGGAGATAGTAATAGAGAGGTGGAATGAAGGACAGTTAATGGCGTAGCTGTTAACAGGTCAGTCCCTGAGGCCATAGGAGGTGGGGAAAATGAAGTGATCATACCATCAGGAGAGTCAGGTAGATGTGAGCTCACCGTAGGTGCAGGTAGACAACTATAGGATTATGAGGGAAGGATGAAAAGTCACATTAATGGCTCGTAGGAGCATCACCATATCGCCTGAGGATTTAAACCATTATACAGGGCTATTTTAATGTGTCAAATACCCCTACCAGATTCTGCCATATTTTGAATATTATGCATATGATTGTATGAAGTCTTGTTTCAAAGCGGCCTAGTTTAATTACTTGTGCAAATATGTCAAATCCTGACAGGCTTGTGATTACAGAATCACGATTAAACCCTCGTGACAAGCGCCTCATTGGGGAATTATCACTGAAATATAATTTAAAAATCGCGACTAACAGAATGGAGGGAGTTTTAGTATGTAATAACCACATAAATGCAATACAGATCAGTTAAATGGATGGTGAAACGTACTAATCTTTGTATGTCAAAATTTTCACAGAATAATAAATCGAATCTTTTCTGTGCAATATACAGTCATCCCAGGTCAAACGAGGAGAATGATAAATTTTTGTACTGCGATATAAAATCAGTCATAGAAAACAAAGACTGCATTGTATAGGTGAATGAATACTGACTGGAAAAAGGCGTGTGTACAGAAAGAAGGGAACAGTTTGTTCTAATATAACAGACGATGTATTCTCAAATCAGTCAAAAAATACACCAACTTGTCTTTATAACAAACTCATTCTTGCTCTAGCAACTGACAGTGATCAAATGAATTTGTGTGATTTAAAAATTTTTGCAACGGAAATGATTATATTATATGATCTGAAGTTAACATAAACTGTAACACCTGCATAAAATATCCTCTCATAGTTCCAAACTTTCAGAAAGCTAATTTCGATAATATGAGAAACGAAATTGCCAACACCAACTGCAATAAGTAAGTACAGGTGGATAACGTTGAAGAAATGTGCAACACCAACTGCAATAAGTAAGTACAGGTGGATAACGTTGAAGAAATGTGGAAAATACTCAATTAACTGATGTCCATAAAACGAAAAATATGTAGCGGGAATTACCAAAACAAATAATCACCCCAATAAACCAGCACAGATGTCGAACATTACTGAATAAATCATTGTTTGCACGAGAAGAACATATAAAATAAATAAACATACAGAAAATCTCGATTAAGGTTCGAATACTCGCATTATAAGATACTGTGGCAGTGAGCGAAAATTATTCAGAAACTTAACGAGGGCTACGTACCGAGGCAAAAACTGGAGTGAAGGAAAGTCAAATCGTAATATACTTTTTCAGTGTCTGCGGGGTGAAAAAAATATAAAACATAGCATATTCACTCTACTCAGCTCGGAAGGTGATCTTGTCCATGATAACCAAAAAAACAGCAACAGAGCTGAGCGACTCCATTCATGGAGTTTTCAAAAAAAAAAATAAATAAAATAAATATATGCAAACATTCCCACTCCTCACTCGGTTTTCTCAGACCTGAAGATGACAAGTTATCAGTCAATGAAGTGACGGGATATGATGTGTGAGCCAGACCAAACGTTATCTCCAGGCATTTTGCATGAGTGCTACAGACAGTTAGCCTTTCCTATAACTAAAATATTCACCTAAATCATTAACTGAACGTAGAAAACCTAATCAATAGAAGCTCGCTAATATAACAACTATCTTTAAACAGCGAAAAAAAAAAAAAAAAAAAAAAAGCGCCGCAAATAACCGCCCAATAACCTAACATCAGTACTACGCAAAATTTTGGAAAATATTGTCGCAGACAAATTACCTTGTCCCTTAGTAACTATAATCTCATAACATATAATCAGCACGGTATTCGTAATAACAGATCATGCGTAACAAATCTGCTTGATTAGTTTTCAACTAGATACGATAACTGGGACGCAAAAATAACGCCGGATGTCATACCGGCATACCTTGATTTCCAGAAAATCCTGACAAGGCTCCCCAACTAAGACTACCTGAAAAACTAAAAGTCCACGGCCTCTCTAACTACTTTTGTTCATGGATGTTGAATGGTTCACGAATTGCAAGCAGTGTGTAGTGATAATTGACGAATGATCAGACTGGCTCGAAGCGAAAAGTGGAGTTCCTCATGGGTCAGTTGTAGGACCATTTCTTTTCACTTCGTATCAGTGATCTAGAAAATGGCATCATTTCAAAGGTATCAAAATTTTAGAAGACATGAAGACTGGAGGCAAAATAAGTACGAAAGTAGACTGTGAATCTTTGCAAAACCACATGGATAAGTTACTGAATAAAAGCGAAAAATGACAAATGAATTTTACTCTAAATACAAGTAAGGTAATGCACTTTAGAGGTAAAAACATTAAATATGAATATCACATGCATCATTCCCCACTGACGGAAGTAAAGGAAGAGAAGGATTTAGGAGTTATCAGTAACGATCACATCAACTCAAAACAGTGTGTAGCAGCCAGTAACATGGGGAAAAAAAAAAAAAAAAAGTTTCATAGCGAGGAACTATTGATCATCAAACGCCCGATGCAATCTATAAGATCTTTACGACATTATTTAGGCCCCACCTTCAATACTGTGTGCAGAAAAGGCCCCACAACCTTACTATGGACGTAGACAGCTAAAGTGTAGCGCAAAACCACATAAATGATCCCCTCGCTGCTAAATTTACCCTATGAAGAGCGACTTTTTTTTTTTTTTTTTTTTTTCTCTAAAAAAGCGAAGACCAAGAGTAGATCTGATACAAGTCCTTAAATATTTTAACGCATTTAACGATTATAAGATATAATTTGTTCGAAATATAGAATGATGATATGACAAGAAATAATGTAATGAAACTCAGAAGTATGAGATGCAACAGTAATATGTTGGACAATTACTTTAATATTCACGTAGTGGAACAACGGAATAGACAGCCAGCAACGATAGTTAGTGCAAAAACTATTGGTAAGTTTAAACTTTGGCTAGACAAATACTGGCACTATAGGCGATAAATAACTTAGTGTTGTTTATTTCTAGGCTGAAGTGTATGCTGACGACCGGGTGTCGATGTTTAATAACGAGAACATCAGGTGACTGTGATTTTCTTTTATAGACCTGTAAAAGACAGATTACAAAGTGCAGAGATGTTCCTCTTCTGCCTCTCGTATATGAACGTCCATGCTTGTTCTTTCTAACAAGCATGTTTGTTTTTTCCATTCTTTTCATGCCGGATTATCCGGATGGTGTTGTAGGAGGGAAAGAGCCTTCCTCTTCTCTGTCATTTTCTCCTACGCGTTGGTTAGATCTTGTTAGTTTTAGGCTTTTTTTTTTCCCCAACAGATAACCTCTTCTTGGGTCAATAGGCCTCCTGTTTTCTGTGCTTCCTGTGTACTCCAATCTCTCTCTCTCTCTCTCTCTCTCTCTCTCTCTCTCTCTCTCTCTCTCTCTCTCTCTTCAAGCCGATATAATTATCTGGTTGTATATCTGTAACCTCCTTACGACTTTATTACGTAAGGAGGAACTTTAAACTATAGAGGTTAGATAGACTTTCTTTAACCTCTTTAGTATGAGAGTTTTTTCCTAAGTTAAAATGCATGCTACGGTGGAAGAGGTTTAGAACGGTCGTTACTAGCTAGACCTTGCTCTAGATTTGTGCCCACACTTGATTGGCTGGAACCACCACCATCATCTAGCCTGGTCTCAGCTTTAACTGGTCTAGTTTCTAAGTTGTTTACCTTCTCTAACATTTCTGCTTCCACTTCCTCTACATGCACAACCTTAACTCTCACCATTCCAGCCTCATTCTCTCAACCCTTCAACCTGTAATTTAACGCATCAGTTGCCTTACTTTTTTTCCTAATTTCTAATATACACCTACTTGCTAACTCACAGAAAATAATGTGTACTCCCCTTGGTCTTTCAGCTTGAAGTCCC
Organism: Coenobita brevimanus; assembly: GCF_032717465.1. Classification (NCBI taxonomy): domain Eukaryota; kingdom Metazoa; phylum Arthropoda; class Malacostraca; order Decapoda; family Coenobitidae; genus Coenobita; species Coenobita brevimanus. The sequence goes on from NC_137036.1 coordinate 11,223,850, forward strand.
TTATAAACCCCATTGTACACACACAGCAGGCGAATCATTGGCCAGGCATCATTTTAACGGGCTCATGTCTTAGCCTGAGGAGGTCAGAGGTTAAAGTGAGCCGGTCAGAGAGAGAGAAAGGGGGTGAGTAAAACAAGCAAATGCGCGCGCAAACACTCACACACACACACACACACACACACACACACACACACACACACACACACACACACACACACACACCACAGCTACCCATCTCCTCCCCTCCTCCCCAAAATAGAATGTGCGAGGACTTAGAAACTGTTGCACTATCTTGCAATTTCCGGTACTGTTACTGACAGAGTTGAACAATGACAATATAACCCAAGAAACTTGTGCATGTCGGGCTGGAAGTTGGTGTTAGGGGAGGTTACGGTAGTGGTGGTGGTGGTCTGTAGAAACTGTTGGAAAGCACAAGTGTGGTTATTAGGACTGTATATATTGTTGGAATTCGCGTGTGTCACGCTAGAAGGTGGTGTTTGGCAAGGTTAAGAGTGTGACAGTGGTGGTCAGTCGATACTGATGGCATATTGCAGTGTGCAGTGGGGCTATTCTGACCTTATACTGTATATTGTTGACACCTATGTGTGTCGCGGTGGGGGCTGGTGTTAGTGGAAGTTAAGGTAGTGATTGGCAGCAGCTGTTGGTGTGTTATAGCGAAGATTTATAGTAATTCTGTTGTCGTATTAGAGAGTATAGGTTGTATTTACTTGAAACTGTTATTGTCGTAGTATGAACTTACCTTTACGAACGAACTTGGAGGAGGTTATATATTCACCTATACGTGTCTGTCTATCTGTTTGTGTAGACGGTATCTCCAGAAGATCTCAATGAATTTCAATGAAATTTGGTGGAAGGGTGGACTATGGTCCAAGAAAGAATTGATCAAATTTGGGGGCAGATCCAGTTCCGGATCTTATGTATGGTATCTTCACAGGGACAAATTGTGGAATCCACTTGTAAAGCGCGACAATTGCGCAAATGTAACATGCCACATTTTATTAAACAATTACCCATCATAAATGTCGTAAGGTGATTGTCGTAGACACTGCATATACTGTACTATATATATATTTTTTTTATGTGTTCGACTCTGGGCATAGGCTTCACAGCCTGATCCCAAGGCCCAGTAGTCCTACATATCATACACCTCTACATATCACTACTTCGGCGCTAACACCCACCGTCCATACTGAATACTTGCTAGGGCTGTCTCATACAGGACTGGTGTATTGGTATTAGCGGGGGTATTTTTACGACATGTCGGCGGGTCTTCTCGTAGATCGGCAAAGTCTCCCTGTTATGAAATTCAAATCCTTAAAGTGTTCCCTGCCCCAGCGGGGATTTGAACCTGTGTCCGGTAGGACCGCAGGCCACCTGTCAATCTATTTCAAATGCCTCGCTGATTTTGGACGTGAGGATTGCCTGAAACCTTCTTGTGCAGGGGAAAAAATAAAAACAGAAATCAAAGTGTGCAGCATCGGCAACCACCAACTGGTCTAAGGGCCGTGTATATGACTTTGCATTGTGACCTTGACCTTCGGCAGATTAATCTTAAATTCGAAGTACTTCATTCTTGCATACCCCTAACCTCTCAACCAAATTTGGCTTCTTCCAGATCAAAATTGTGTTGGCTACTCCCTGTGACCTTGATCTTTGGCCTTTTCCTGCAACCTTTACCTTTGAGTGATTGTTCTCAAAATGGATATTGAAGTGTATGTAGTGTGGCTGTCAGTGAGTGTTGGTAGTACAATGTAATTATTGTGACGGAATATCACTGGGTGTTCCTTGGCGGATGGAAGGAGTTGTTGGGGGAGGCGGTGTTAGTAGACTGTGTATAATGTTAGATATATGGAAATAGGCTGTAAATCGTTCAGCTGAATAAAACCGTCTAGTGGAAGTCAGAGTAGTTATATAAATAGCCATAAATTCGTCTGAAATGGGATATAGTGAGACTGTTTTATCCAATCACACCCTAGCTATGCTTGTAGTTGTGTAAATTCGTCCATAAGTAGTCGTAATAAGACAGAAAGAGGCCTGAATGGAATACTGGAGGGTGTGTAGTGTGTTATCAGTGAAGTGTGTACTGTCAGGTAGTTAGGTGTGATGGAGTGCGGTGCTGGGGAAGGTACTGGTAGTGGTGGCGGTGGTGGTTGGTGTAACTAAGAGCATACTGGAGTGTGGCTTACGATAGTTACCGTTTGAGTCTTTATGTTGTCTGGTAGTTGTTAGTAATTCCAGTGTTTTGATGAAGACTTTTTAGTGATTGTTTGTTTATATTATGTTAGGACTCCATATTATAATTACAAATCATAATAGATAGATAGATAAATAGACATAGACAGCTCTATGCGAACCTGGGAATGGGAAGTGATCTTGCAAGTTACACTGAGGAAAAGCTGACGACAGATTACGAAGTAGCCAGTCAGGAGATGATGCAGTTAGTTTGTCAGCGAGATAGCAGGGGAACAAAGCCTCGTGACCATACACACACATACACACATACTCACACAGGCTTCTAGAACTTTCCAACCACAGTGAACACACTTGACACGACTCCAGTTTCACCAGAATTTAGGAAAGAGAGCTCAGAAGGAGACAGGCCATAGAACAGGCAGGTGGTAGGAAGAAGGGCTTAGCAACATGGAGAGAGAGAGAGAGAGAGAGAGAGAGAGAGAGAGAGACAGGGAGATAGCTAGCGGGACTCTACTTTATACTTAGCTCTGTGTGAGAGACTTGTTAATATTTCTAAGACAAATAAAAATAGTCCCATACTATTCTTTACCTCTCCTGTCATTGCATGACAAATGGGAAAGAAGATTATCTACTTACAAAGCTACTCAAGCATAACAACCGCTCGTCCACAAGTCTAATATATATAACTTCTCTACAAGTAACTACAAAGTCTTTTTATGACATTTGGTAGCAGCGAACGTATACGAACCTCGTCTACGAATCAACAGTGAATTCCTACAAAATATCAAGATTGAAAAAAAAAAAAAAACTCTCACAACCAACAACTTACAACCAGCTCTTGACAGTTCTCTCCAACCCCCCCTCCGTCTCCCCGATCATCACGCTGATGTAGAGGTGAAGAGGTCACAGGACGCCATATACAAAGTAGTTTAACAAAGTACTGATACAAACAATCTTGAAATTTCTACGATGAACCAACGAACTACACTACAACCATCTACAATCAATTACAAGTAACAACTCTACGAGTTGTCTGTATAATCTTCTACACGCACCTACAAGTAGCGGCAGTCTTCATCCTACAACGAGTAAATCACAAGAAAAAAGGACCAAGAATACATCAAGTAAAAAAAACAAACAAACAAACGAAGAGTGAGACACGACTCACAACTCATAACCGCCAGACCTCACCCTCCTCTCTTTGCTACATCCACCCAACCTCCACCGCTGACGCAGGAGTGAAGAGGTCAAGACAACGAAGCAAATACCAAGTCCATATTCACAACTCATCTTACTCACTCGTCTTCACTCAAGTTACTCATCGCTACTCATTTACTCACCACAGCTACCAGTGTGGGAAGTCGACGTCATCATGCGTGCTTGCTGAAAAGACGCCACGTCAGTCAACTCACCACCTGCACCATCACTAACACCATTTCCACCACGGTAAAAATTAGTGAGTTACATAGTTACTTCATTTATACAATACACAGTGATAGACAATAAGCTTCTGCACAAACATATAAAACGTGCTGTATAGTTACAGCTTAAGTACACATACTTACTTCAGTTATCTGCATAACTCAGCACTAAATAATCACCAACAATAAATATTCTACACTGTATATATTCATTCATTTATTATAACATTTATTTACTACCAACGAGTGTTACCATTTATACCTACATAAAATACGTGTTTCATACATACAGCTATACATTATTATATCTACAAAGTGATAAAGAAAATATACCATCACAGTTACTCAGTGAGCGATTAAAAGAACTATATTACACATTTATTAATTAAAGCTACCTAGTGGGAACACATAAATTAAATTATAAGGAAAACCAGAAAAAAAAAATGACCAACACAAATGACGTTAGCAAGAATGAACATCTTCAACACAATCGTGAAGACAATGATTTCCACACAGTGCTGACACATATATTACCCACGATAGGTACAAGTGAACAACAAGTCAGTGTATATAGTTAATAATGTATATAGTGTATATATTTTTTATATAAAATAACAAAATATGGGGCTATATAATATTTTCAGTAATACCTGTGCATTATAAACTAAACTTTAAAAAAGAATCCCAAGGAAATTAGCCAGTAATTATGCAACCATGAACAACATAGAAAAAGCGTACACAAGCGAAGAAAAACAAACTATAGAAAATCAATACATACAAAAAAAAAAAAAAAAAAAGAAAGAAAAAGTAAGAAAGAAAAAAAGAGAGAAATAGAGTAAGATCACATAACAAACAAATGAAAATAAGTGTAAGTGTTACTACATATGCCAAAATACCACATAAACTACAAACAAAAAACCAAATTGTTGTCTCCACAAGCAAGTGGCATGGCACATCATCACTATCATCGACCGCAGCATGACCGGATTCATATGTCAGGACTGCAATTGTTACAATTATGTAACGACAAACGATTGCATTATGTTACACTTGCTACAATTATGTAACTACAAACGCTATATAACAATTATGTAACTCCATATTATAATTATGTAACGACAAACGATTGCAGTATGTTACACTTATAACAATTATGTAATTACAAACGATATGTAACAATTATGTAACGACAAACGATTGCATTATGTTACACTTGCTACAATTTTGTAACTACAAACAATATGTACCATTTATGTAACAGTTGCATTAACAAGATGTAACTTTTATGTAACTTTAACTACAATTATTTAACTACAAACGATATGTAACAATTATGTAACGACAAACGATTGCATTATGTTACACTTTGCCAATTATGTAACAGTTGCATTAACAACATGTAACTTTTATGTAACTTTAACTACAATTATAAGGCCAAGATACTTATGTAACAGTTGCATTAACAAAATGTAACTACAATTATAAGGCCAACGCAATTATGCATTACCACAATATTATGTAACGATTCATAAAATATTACAATTATGTATTACCAGAATATTACTACAATATTATGTAAAGTCATACAACTATACCACAATTCTGTATTACCAGTATCATCATACAAGTTAGGTGAAATATTAGACATTACTAAGCGGATAACTCAATATGTAATGTATAACCTAGCAGTATTACCATTGCACAATTATATGCGTATGTCTGTTATACATACACATCTTACATAATGTTATACAATAACCATTGCATTTATTCAAATATGTATACAACTTGTTTAAAATGTAATATTACTGGATAATTGCTATTTACTATGAATGTTATATGTATACAATATTATAATCAATATTATATACTAATAGATTAGCATATGTCAATGATGATTGCTGTCGAAGGACCTCCAGTGGCGTGTACCGAGCATATGTTAGGACTCCATATTATAATTACAAATCATAATAGATAGATAGATAAATAGACAGATAAACAGCTCTATGCGAGCCTGGGAATGGGAAATGATCTTGCAAGTTACACTGAGGAAAAGCTGACGACAGATTACGAAGTAGCCAGCCAGGAGATGATGCAGTTAGTTTGTCAGCGAGATTGCAGGGGAACAAAGCCTCGTGACCATACACACACATACACACATACTCACACAGGCTTCTAGAACTTTCCAACCACAGTGAACACAAGTGACACGACTCCTGTTTCACCAGAATTTAGGAAAGGGAGCTCAGAAGGAGACAGACCATAGAACAGGCAGGTAGTAGGGAGAAGGGCTTAGCAACATGGAGAGAGAGAGAGAGAGAGACAGGGAGATAGCTAGCGGGACTCTACTTTATACTTCGCTCTGTGTGAGAGACTTGTTAATATTTCCAAGACAAATAAAATTAGTCCCATACTATTCTTTACCTCTCCTTTCATTGCATGACAAATGGGAAAGATGATTATCTACTTACAAAGCTACTCAAGTATAACAACCGCTCGTCCACAAGACTAATATATATAACTTCTCTACTAGTTTATACAAAGTTTTTTTTTATGACAATATGACTAGGTCGGTATTTGAGGTTTTGTCCATATTAGAAAATTAATCATTCTTGCTGAGTGGGTGTTAGTGAAGATGTATGTTGCTGAGTTGTTATTAGTGGCTGTGCGTGCTGGTTAATGGTTACAAGTAGTTGTGTGTACTGATGAGTTAAGAGTGATAGTATGCCTTGCTGAGTTGGTAATACTGATTATGTATTTCGTCTGGTTTATTGAATTTACAGTTAATAGTAGTATAAGTTTCACGCATCTTCGATCTTCCCTTGTATCTGAATCCTGCCTCACCCCCTCTGTTGGCAAGATATACGAGCCGTGATGATGATGATGATGATGGTGATAATATTTTCAGACGGTTATCACTGATTAAACGTGCTGTTTTTTATTCTGCCGAGTGCCTTAGACATTGGTAAGAGATTTTTTGTAAAGTGCTATGTAGGGTTAATGACTGGAAGCACAGACTAACGCTTTGCCATAATATTATGTGAAGAAAACTTCGCAGAACTTATTAAAAGCCTGACTGGAGTTTCCAGTCAGTCGTATAACCTGAGAGAGACAAAATTTTGAACTGTTCTGTTGCTACTGCCTTTTAGGAGTAATCTCTCATCGTCCACGGGTTAACATAGTAACAGTACTGTATGACGGAGCTCCATGAGCTGCGACAGGTAGGTATCACAGAGGGAGTCACACTGCCTTTCTTTGGTGAATAGTTATTCATCACCACCATCATCATGGGGACCTCCTTTCTCACCTCAGACAGCCTAAGTTTACCCAGTTCAATGGATCCCGTTTCCATTCACTCACCATTCAAGCCCATGGAATCCTGGCTTCATTAGATAGGAAAAAAAATCACAGCGTTCTGTAGCTTTACATATACCTATCTGACAATCAATTCAAATTTAATATTACACTCGGCTAGTAGTAATACTCCATAAATTCCCATGATCTAGCAGTGTACTTTCATTATCTGTTAATTTAAGTCTGTAATTCTGATTTAGAATTGAGTATAACAGGTGATGGAATGAGGTAGTGAGGGCAAATGTGATGGGGTATATGACTTGCCCAAGTGTAAGAGTGATCTTGAATGGAATTTAGTGGTGCTCGAATTCTGTTCTGACACTTTCTTGGTATGCGAGACTGTTCCTCTGTGTATTTCCAGTACACTCGTGGGTCATTTACAGTCCAACGTAGGGTGTGAAAGGACGTGACGATAACAAACGTTCTGCGTCATAACACCATTCACTTCTCATGCTTCCAATCGCATAATGTGCAAGAGTCGCTCAGGATTAACGCTAACTGAATGAGATTCTTCTCTGTGTTTTCCATGAGTCAGTCTGAAGTTTAGGCAGATATGTGACTCTGTGGTATGTTGCCATGGGAGGGGGTGGGTATATGGCATGATCTAATGCTGAGGCACATAGGCGACCTTGTAGTAGGTTGACAAGGGAGGGGTTGGGTATATGTTCTTTTGCTGAGGCAGACAGGTGACCCTGTAGTAGGTTGCTAAGGAAGGGGGAGGGTATATGTTCTGATGCTGGGGCAGACAGGTGACCCTGTAGTAGGTTGGTAGAAGACACACACTATCGTGACCATGAAATAGGATACGAAAACCCACACCGGGAGACGAAAGAGACGTATTTCCAAACAGTTTCGGCTGTAGCTGTCACCCTCTTCAGTGATCTACAGACCAAGAGTGGTACATACAAATACTGACAAGCTGCTTATATGCAAGGTAACCACACCTGTTTTTACTTCATTCTTGCATACCCCTAACCTCTCAACCAAATTTGGCTTCTTTCAGATCAAAATTGTGTTGGCTACTCCCTGTGACCTTGATCTTTGGCCTTTCCTGCAACCTTTACCTTTGAGTGATTGTTCTCAAAATGGATATTGAAGTGTATGTAGTGTGGCTGTCAGTGAGTGTTGGTAGTACAATGTAATTATTGTGCCAGAATATCTCTGGGTGTTCCTTGGCGGATGGAAGGAGTTGTTAGGGGAGGCGGTGTTAGTAGACTGTGTATAATGTTAGATATGCGGAAATAGGCTGTAAATCGTTCAGTCTCAGGGGGTTTTCCTGTAGCTGAATAAAACCGTCTAGTGGAAATCAGAGTAGTTATATAAATAGCCATAAATTCGTCTGAAATGGGATATAGTGAGACTGTTTTATCCAATCAAACCCTAGTTATGCTGGTAGCTGTGTAAATTCGTCCATAAGTAGTCGTAATAAGACAGAAAGAGGCCTGAATTGAATACTGGAGAGTGTGTAGTGTGGTTATCAGTGATGTGTGTACTGTCAGGTGGTTAGGTGTGATGGAGTGCGGTGCTGGGGAAGGTACTGGTAGTGGTGGCGGTGGTGGTTGGCGTAACTAAGAGCATACTGGAGTGTGGCTTACGATAGTTACCGTTTGAGTCTTTTTGTTGTCTGGTAGTTGTTAGTAATTCCAGTGTTTTGGTGAAGACTTTTCAGTGATTGTGTGTTTATATTATGTTAGGACTCCATATTATAATTACAAATCATAATAGATAGATAGATAAATAGACAGATAGACAGCTCTATGCGAGCCTGGGAATGGGAAGTGATCTTGCAAGTTACACTGAGGAAAAGCTGACGACAGATTACGAAGTAGCCAGTCAGGAGATGATGCAGTTAGTTTGTCAGCGAGATAGCAGGGGAACAAAGCCTCGTGACCATACACACACATACACACATACTCACACAGGCTTCTAGAACTTTCCAACCACAGTGAACACACTTGACACGACTCCAGTTTCACCAGAATTTAGGAAAGAGAGCTCAGAAGGAGACAGGCCATAGAACAGGCAGGTGGTAGGAAGAAGGGCTTAGCAACATGGAGAGAGAGAGAGAGAGAGAGAGAGAGAGAGAGAGAGAGAGAGAGAGAGACAGGGAGATAGCTAGCGTGACTCTACTTTATACTTCGCTCTGTGTGAGAGACTTGTTAATATTTCTAAGACAAATAAAAATAGTCCCATACTATTCTTTACCTCTCCTGTCATTGCATGACAAATGGGAAAGAAGATTATCTACTTACAAAGCTACTCAAGCATAACAACCGCTCGTCCACAAGTCTAATATATATAACTTCTCTACAAGTAACTACAAAGTCTTTTTATGACATTTGGTAGCAGCGAACGTATACGAACCTCGTCTACGAATCAACAGTGAATTCCTACAAAATATCAAGATTGAAAAAAAAAAAAAAACTCTCACAACCAACAACTTACAACCAGCTCTTGACAGTTCTCTCCAACCCCCCCTCCGTCTCCCCGATCATCACGCTGATGTAGAGGTGAAGAGGTCACAGGACGCCTTGCAAGTAGTTTAACAAAGTACTGATACAAACAATCTTGAAATTTCTACGACGAACCAACGAACTACACTACAACCATCTACAATCAATTACAAGTAACAACTCTACGAGTTGTCTGTATAATCTTCTACACGCACCTACAAGTAGCGGCAGTCTTCATCCTACAACGAGTAAATCACAAGAAAAAAGGACCAAGAATACATCAAGTAAAAAAAACAAACAAACAAACGAAGAGTGAGACACGACTCACAACTCATAACCGCCAGACCTCACCCTCCTCTCTTTGCTACATCCACCCAACCTCCACCGCTGACGCAGGAGTGAAGAGGTCAAGACAACGAAGCAAATACCAAGTCCATATTCACAACTCATCTTACTCACTCGTCTTCACTCAAGTTACTCATCGCTACTCATTTACTCACCACAGCTACCAGTGTGGGAAGTCTACGTCATCATGCGTGCTTGCTGAAAAGACGCCACGTCAGTCAACTCACCACCTGCAACATCACTAACACCATTTCCACCACGGTAAAAATTAGTGAGTTACATAGTTACTTCATTTATACAATACACAGTGATAGACAATAAGCTTCTGCACAAACATATAAAACGTGCTGTATAGTTACAGCTTAAGTACACATACTTCAGTTATCTGCATAACTCAGCACTAAATAATCACCAACAATAAATATTCTACACTGTATATATTCATTCATTTATTATAACATTTATTTACTACCAACGAGTGTTACCATTTATACCTACATAAAATACGTGTTTCATACATACAGCTATACATTATTATATCTACAAAGTGATAAAGAAAATATACCATCACAGTTACTCAGTGAGCGATTAAAAGAACTGTATTACACATTTATTAATTAAAGCTACCTAGTGGGAACACAAATTAAATTATAAGGAAAACCAGAAAAAAAAAATGACCAACACAAACTACGTTAGCAAGAGTGAACATCTTCAACACAATCGTGAAGACAATGATTTCCACACAGTGCTGACACATATATTGGCCACGATAGGTACAAGTGAACAACAAGTCAGTGTATATAGATAATAATGTATATAGTGTATATATTTTTTATATAAAATAACAAAATATGGGGCTATATAATATTTTCAGTAATACCTGTGCATTATAAAATAAACTTTAAAAAAGTATCCCAAGGAAATTAGCCAGTAATTATGCAACCATGAACAACATAGAAAAAGCGTACACAAGCGAAGAAAAACAAACTATAGAAAATCAATACATACAAAAAAAAAAAAAAAGAAAGAAAGAGTAAGAAAGAAAAAAAGAGAGAAATAGAGTAAGATCACATAACAAACAAATGAAAATAAGTGTAAGTGTTACTACATATGCCAAAATACCACATAAACTACAAACAAAAAAGCAAATTGTTGTCTCCACAAGCAAGTGGCATGGCACATCATCACTATCATCGACCGCAGCATGACCGGATTCATATGTCAGGACTGCAATTGTTACAATTATGTAACGACAAACGATTGCATTATGTTACACTTGCTACAATTATGTAACTACAAACGATATGTATCAATTATGTAACTCCATATTATAATTATGTAACGACAAACGATTGCATTATGTTACACTTATAACAATTATGTAATTACAAACGATATGTAACAATTATGTAACGACAAACGATTGCATTATGTTACACTTGCTACAATTTTGTAACTACAAACAATATGTACCATTTATGTAACAGTTGCATTAACAAGATGTAACTTTTATGTAACTTTAACTACAATTATTTAACTACAAACGATATGTAACAATTATGTAACGACAAACGATTGCATTATGTTACACTTTGCCAATTATGTAACAGTTGCATTAACAACATGTAACTTTTATGTAACTTTAACTACAATTATAAGGCCAAGACACTTATGTAACAGTTGCATTAACAAAATGTAACTACAATTATGAGGCCAACACAATTATGCATTACCACAATATTATGTAACGATTCATAAAATATTACAATTATGTATTATTACGATCCATGGGGAGTATTTAACTGTATCTACCCTATGAAGACCCATGGAAAGCAATAAGAAAAGAGAAGGATCATGAACACTATGCAACTAGACAAACTACAGGGTAGATTGATAATGATTTGGTTGATTATTCATTTAATTTAACAAATTAAACATACAATAATTACAACCCTAAACCTAACTAAACCTAAGAAAAAAAACAATATAAATACCTAAAGCCATTCACCATCAGAAGATTAATGAACTAATGCAAGGAGAAAACTGATACTCATGGTTTACAGCAAAAGAAGGCGTTGAAGATGGGTTCCCTATAACACAGGCTTCCAGGTAAAGGTCAGGAGTGGTTCACTAAGATATTCCCAGGGCAGAGGATGAGTGTGAACTGAACTTGCGCGGGAAACCAGATAATCAGGCAACCTCGCTTCACACAGAAAAAGGGAGGAAAGTCAGGTGACATGTTGGGAAACTAGTAGTATCAAATCCAGTCAACAGATGGAGCGCTGGTAGCGTGAGGTGGACGAAGTGCTTGACTTCAGTCAAAAGATGGGAGTTCACGAGGGATGAGGCGGAGGAGTAATAATTATAGCCGTAACACCTCCCCCACAAAGACCTACGCAGTGGAAGCACGAAGGAGGTAGATTACTCTGTAGCCTCGATGGGATGTCTCGACAGGGTATCCGCGAGAATGTTGTCAACACCCCTTATATGCTGAACTTGAAGATTAAATGGCTGAACAAGCAGGGCCCATCGTAGAATCCGTTGATTGGAATTCTTCATAGTCTGGAGAAATACAAGAGGATTGTGGTCCGTAAAGACAGTAGTAGGATGAGGATGGTGGCGAAGATAGCACTCGAACTTCTTGATTGCTAGCACGAGAGCTAGAGCCTCTTTCTCAATTGTGGAGTAGCCCCGTTGATGTCCTTTCAGCTTCGACGAATAGTAGGCAATAGGATGGAGAACACCACTCACTGGGTTGGTTTGCAGCAAAACAGCACCAACCCCAACTCCACTAGCATCGATATGAAGATGGAAAGGTTGCGAGTGGTCAGGAGTTCTGAGGACAGGTCTGCTGGCAAGAAAAGTTTTCAGACGTTGAAAGGCAGTCTCGCAGGCAGAGGTCCACTTGAGGGGGGTTCGAAGTGCGGTGAGATCAGTCAGTGGAGCTGCAACACTTGAGAAGTTCTTACAAAAACGACGATAGAAACCGGCCATCCCCAAAAACCTCATGACTTCCTTTCTGGTGGTTGGAGTTGGGAACGCTAGAACTGCTTCCACATTGGCCTCCTTCGGTAGAACTTGCCCCTGTCCCACAACATGTCCAAGATATGTTACTGTAGAGTCTCCAAAAGTAGATTTAGCTAAGTTGATGGTAAATCCTACTTCTTTTAGTTTGTTGAAGAGGGCATGGAGACGTGTCAGGTGTTCGTCCCACTGGTCAGCCATCACCACAAGGTCATCCAGATAAGCTGAAGTCCCAACCAAATCCTGTGTGATGAAGTTGATGATCCTCTGGAATGTGGCCGGAGCATTAGATAACCCAAATGGCATTACAGTGTACTGATATAACCTAAATGGGGTTATGAAAGCAGATATTAGTTTAGCTCTGTCTGTCATACCTATCTGGTAATAGCCTTTTTGGAGATCTATTGTGCTAATAAATTCGGAGTTTCCTATGCAATCTATTAAGTCCTCTATGAGTGGTAGGGGATAAGAGTCAGAGACAGTGACCTTATTGACTTTACGATAGTCTGTACAGAACCTGTGGCTTCCATCGGGTTTTGGAACTAAAAGGCATGGGGAAGCCCAAGGAGAAAAACTTGGTTCTGCAAGGTGATTAGCAGTTAAGAATTCAACTTCCTTTTTCATTACTTTCATTTTTAAAGGATTAAGACGATATGCTGGCTGTTTAATTGGACTAGTAGCATCGCTAACCAACCGTATGTCATGTTTTAAGAGACCACAAAACCCTGGTAAATCAGCAGTAACTTCAGGATAAGACTTCAATAACAATTCTAGGTCATCCTTTTGTATGTTGGTCAAACTTGATAGGTAATCACAGAGATTCCATGATCATGCTGTTAGGTAGGTTACCGGACGGTTGGGGTAGGTCCAATTCTGGGTTTGTCAAGTCTGAAGTCTCTGGCTCTGGCTCTGGCTCCGTTCCCACAAACAGTACAGGGTTCATCTCATTTCTCTCTGCATAGTGCTCCTCTGGGCATCTAGTAAAATAAGGTTTCATTAAATTCACATGAACAAGTTGAGAGTCTTTACGTCTATCTGGGGTGTGTACTACATAATTCAACTTTGATAGTTTTTTGGCAACTACATATGGGCCAGTGAATTTACTCCTGAGGGGACTACCTGGAATGGGAAGAAAGAGCAAGACCTTGTCTCCTGGGGAGTAACTGTGTGCAACAGACGATGGATGTTGAAGTCTTTCCATTTACACTGAGCCTTTAATAAGGTATCTTTAGCAATCGTTCTGACTTCTGATAATCTAGATCTTAAATTATCAATATAGTGAGATACAGATGGACTTTCTTGAGTAGTGCTGTTAAACCACTGATCTTTCAGAAGCTTCAAGGGACCCCTTATTTGTCGTCCATATAATACCTCAAATGGAGAATATCCTAAAGACTCCTGAGGACACTCCCTTATAGCAAAAGAAGAAAGTCTATGCCTTCATCCCATTCCTTGTGGTTTTCCAAGCAATACTTTTTCAACATTGATTTAAAGGTCTGGTGGAACCTTTCTAAACAGCCCTGGGATTGTGGGTGATAAGCCGAGGAAGTGACATGTTTAACCTCTAGTTCCTCCATAACTTTTTTGAAAAGCCTACTGATAAAATTCGTCCCTTGATCCGATTGGATTTCTTTAGGGATGCCAAATGCAGTGAACAAATGAAAGCAGGGATTTCATTTTAGTTTTAGAGGTGATATTTCTGAGGGGATAGACTTCAGGGTATCTTGTTGCAGTATCCATGATAGTAAATAAGTACTGGTTACCTTTCTTTGTCCTAGGTAGAGGTCCCACACAATCAATAACTACCTTTTCAAAAGGTGCTGTCACTACAGGAATTGCATGAGTGGAGCAGACTTAAGCTGTTCATTAGGTTTACCAGCCACTTGACAAACATGACAAGTTTTTATAAAAGTAGAAACATCCTTTCTAAGACCTGACCAATAGTAATGTTGTAGGATTTTTTTGTAAGTTTTTAAGACCCTAGGTGACCAGCTATCCCGTCATGAGCCAGTTTAAGGATGGATTGTCTGACAGATTTGGGAATCACAACTTGGTGGATTTCTGACCAGGTATCAAGATGTTTTAGTTCTGGTGGTCTATAAGCTCTCATCAAAACGCCATCATGGAAGTAAAAACAAGGCAATGTATTTAGGTCTTTACCTTCGACTGCAGCATGTCTCAGGGTAGCAAGTGATGGATCAGCCTTCTGAGCTTTAATTAGGTTTTCTTTTGAGATAGTCTGATCCAGCAGATATTCCTTGGGAGCAGGTGGTGGTAATGGATTGATTTTGTTCTTTTTAGCCTTCTGTGACCTAGTTACAACACAGGAGGGAAATAAGTGGGGAGCAACAGTATCTAGAATCTCAGTTGGGCTCTCAGTTAAAGGGTTTTCAACCACTGAAACCATAGGCACAATGAGTTCTCCTGCCAAATCATTTCCCAATAGCAGATGAGATCCCTTGACTGGCAAAGGGTCTTCTCTGACAGCTACTTTAACATTTCCAGATAAGGGATAGGAGGGATTAGATGAAAGGTCAGACAAAATCACCTTCTCCCCAGTGAAGGCACTAGATACACAAGGAATAGCATTTCTGACCAAAATTGATTGAGATGCTCCAGTATCTCTCAAGATAGTAATGGGATATGACTCATCATCTTTATTCAGTGAGACTGTACCCTGAAACATAAAAGGAAGGAAGGAATTCTGATGAGGCTTATTTGAATCATAAGTCACTACTGGCTTTTCAATTTCATGAGGAGATTTTTCTTTGGGGTTAAACATGTTGAAGTTTTACAATTAGGGTGTTTGCAGGACTGGATAGAATGACCTGGCTTTTTGCAATAACTACAGGATATATTGGAGATATTTTGAGTCCAAGGCATCAAGTGTGAAGAGCTCTGCTTACCACCCACCATACCGGAGCTTACACCAGAGGAGTACTTAACACCTGAGATGGAACCACTCCTGTTATTTAGAGATCCCATCAATAAATCATAGGCGTCAGCCAACTCCGCTGCTTTCATGAGATCCCTCTGTCCTTGCTCCTCCACATGCTTCAGGATGGTGAATGGCAACTTACTCTTCCACTCTTCCAAAACCATGAGATTAACCAGGTCTGAAAATGTTGAGGTGTTAGTTGTTTCAAGCCATTTCTTAAACTGTCTTAATTTATCATTTGCAAACTCCACATAAGTATGAGAAATTGATTTTACATGTTTTCTGAACTTCTGTCGATATCCATCAGGAGAAATTGAATATGCACGAAGAATACTAGTCTTTAAACCATTATAATCATTTTTATCATCAAAACTATTATAAACTCTCTGAGCTTTTCCGATCAGCTTTGGGACCAAGACTGATATCCAGTGTTGTTCAGGCCACTCATTTTTCTTGGCAATGTGCTCAAATGTGTTTAAAAATCCATCCACATCATTCTCATCAAACTGAGGCAATAAAGCAGCTTCCTTGTGTGGTTTAAACGCAGTTAATTTCTCTCTCAATTCAATTTCCTTTTCCCTAAGGTTTGAATTTGCATTTGCTTCAAGCTCTCTTATTTGTAATTCTTTCATTTTTACTCTCTCTTCTTGAGCTAATTGTTCTGTTCTCATTCTCTCTTCTTGAGCTAATTGTTCTGTTCTCATTATCTTTTCTTGAGCTAATTGTTCTGTTTTCATTCTCTCTTCTTGAGCTAATTGTTCTGTTCTCATTATCTTTTCTTGAGCTAATTGTTCTATCTTAAGCTGATATTCTAATCTTAATCTTTCCATCTCCACTGGGTCACTGTGTCCTTGTTTAGTATGAGTTGAATAAGGATTATCAACCCTAGTAGGAAAGGAATAACTCATAGGAGTCAAAACATCAATAGCCTCTGTCCCCAGGACTTCCCCTTTGAACTAAAGACTCTATAATTGTGTTTTTTAAGACCTCTTTTGTCATACGAGATTCAATTTCTATTTGGAAGTAGGTAGCAATGCTTTTCCACTCATCTTTCTTTAAGTCTTTTAATTGCTCATGGCTAGGATTTTCAACAAATTTTTGAAGGTCAAACATGATTAAAATGTATGAGAAAATTATGGTAAGTTATATTTTAGACACAGATTACAGGAAGAAAACTCTTTGAAGTCCTGGAAACTTCCAGAGCCTTGACCAAAATATTAACTTACGAAAGTCGTTGTCTATGATTAAGAGCAGAGGATGACGGCTTTTAGCATGATCCGGATTACCCCTGATTATAGGATAAGACAAAACAACTTTGATTCTTGAATAATCTGGGACTTGGAAGAGTGAGTGTATCAAACTAGCCACTTGCCCTATCGCAACTAGCAGATGTAGACCTCACTGGAGCGTGGGATACGGCATTATAAACGATCCGGATATATTCCCCACATTTGATAGAACTTATAACGACCCTGTATTTCGTTAAAAATGAAAGATAAGTTCTATGAAGACTCCTGAACCTATAAACCTATGTGCTGACAAGTTCACACAAATACCAAAATGTTTATTGCATCAAGGATTTTAAATCGAATGGAAACAAGTTTCACACTAATACCAAAATGCTAAATACATCAAGGAAAATTTAAAATCTATGGGAACAAGCAACAGCAACCCCTCAAAACACCATTACTGTAAATGTCTGTCTAGCTGAAATAGGTCCTGTCACGGTCGCCATTTATTACGATCCATGGGGAGTATTTAACTGTATCTACCCTATGAAGACCCATGGAAAGCAATAAGAAAAGAGAAGGATCATGAACACTATGCAACTAGACAAACTACAGGGTAGATTGATAATGATTTGGTTGATTATTCATTTAATTTAAAAAATTAAACATACAATAATTACAACCCTAAACCTAACTAAACCTAAGAAAAAAAACAATATAAATACCTAAAGCCATTCACCATCAGAAGATTAATGAACTAATGCAAGGAGAAAACCGATACTCATGGTTTACAGCAAAAGAAGGCGTTGAAGATGGGTTCCCTATAACACAGGCTTCCAGGTAAAGGTCAGGAGTGGTTCACTAAGATATTCCCAGGGCAGAGGATGAGTGTGAACTGAACTTGCGCGGGAAACCAGATAATCAGGCAACCTCGCTTCACACAGAAAAAGGGAGGGAAAGTCAGGTGACATGTTGGGAAACTAGTAGTATCAAATCCAGTCAACAGATGGAGCGCTGGTAGCGTGAGGTGGACGAGTGCTTGACTTCAGTCAAAAGATGGGAGTTCACGAGGGATGAGGCGGAGGAGTAATAATTATAGCCGTAACAGTATTACCAGAATATTACTACAATTTTATGTAAAGTCATACAACTATACCACAATTCTGTATTACCAGTATCATCATACAAGTTAGGTGAAATATTAGACATTACTAAGCGGATAACTCAATATGTAATGTATAACCTAGCAGTATTACCATTGCACAATTATATGCGTATGTCTGTTATACATACACATCTTACATAATGGTATACAATAACCATTGCATTTATTCAAATATGTATACAACTTGTTTAAAATGTAATATTACTGGATAATTGCTATTTACTATGAATGTTATATGTATACAATATTATAATCAATATTATATACTAATAGATTAGCATATGTCAATGATGATTGCTGTCGAAGGACCTCCAGTGGCGTGTACCGAGCATATGTTAGGACTCCATATTATAATTACAAATCATAATAGATAGATAGATAAATAGACAGATAGACAGCTCTATGCGAGCCTGGGAATGGGAAATGATCTTGCAAGTTACACTGAGGAAAAGCTGACGACAGATTACGAAGTAGCCAGTCAGGAGATGATGCAGTTAGTTTGTCAGCGAGATTGCAGGGGAACAAAGCCTCGTGACCATACACACACATACACACATACTCACACAGGCTTCTAGAACTTTCCAACCACAGTGAACACAAGTGACACGACTCCTGTTTCACCAGAATTTAGGAAAGAGAGCTCAGAAGGAGACAGGCCATAGAACAGGCAGGTAGTAGGGAGAAGGGCTTAGCAACATGGAGAGAGAGAGAGAGAGAGAGAGAGAGAGAGAGAGAGAGAGAGGGAGACAGGGAGATAGCTAGCGGGACTCTACTTTATACTTCGCTCTGTGTGAGAGACTTGTTAATATTTCCAAGACAAATAAAATTAGTCCCATACTATTCTTTACCTCTCCTGTCATTGCATGACAAATGGGAAAGATGATTATCTACTTACAAAGCTACTCAAGTATAACAACCGCTCGTCCACAAGTCTAATATATATAACTTCTCCACTAGTTTATACAAAGTTTTTTTTTTTTATGACAATATGACTAGGTCGGTATTTGAAGTTTTGTCCATATTAGAAAATTAATCTTTCTTGCTGAGTGGGTGTTAGTGAAGATGTATGTTGCTGAGTTGTTATTAGTGGCTGTGCATGCTGGTTAATGGTTACAAGTGGTTGTGTGTACTGATGAGTTATGAGTGATAGTATGCCTTGCTGAGTTGGTAATACTGATTATGTATTTCGTCTGTTTATTGATTTACAGTTAGTAGTAGTGTAAGTTTCACACATCTTCGATCTTCCCTTGTATCTGAATCCTGCCTCACCCCCTCTGTTGGCAAGATATACGAGCCGTGATGATGATGATGATGATGGTGATAATATTTTCAGACGGTTATCACTGATTATACGTGCTGTTTTTTATTCTGCCGAGTGCCTTAGAAATTGGTAAGAGATTTTTTGTAAAGTGCTATATAGGGTTAATGACTGGAAGCACAGACTAACACTTTGCCATAATATTATGTGAAGAAAACTTCGCAGAACTTATTAAAAGCCTGACTGGAGTTTCCAGTCAGTCGTATAACCTGAAAGAGACAAAATTTTGAACTGTTCTGTTGCTACTGCCTTTTAGGAGTAATCTCTCATCGTCCATGGGTTAACATAGTAATAGTACTGTATGACAGAGCTCCATGAGCTGCGACAGGTAGGTATCACAGAGGGAGTCACACTGCCTTTCTTTGGTGAATATTTAATCACCACCATCATCATGGGGACCTCCTTTCTCACCTCAGACAGCCTAAGTTTACCCAATTCAATGGATCCCGTTTCCATTCACTCACCATTCAAGCCCATGGAATCCTGGCTTCATTAGATAGGAAAAAAAATCACAGCGTTCTGTAGCTTTACATATACCTATCTGACAGTCAATTCAAATTTAAAATTACACTCGGCTAGGAGTAATACTCCATAAATTCCCATGATCTAGCAGTGTACTTTCATTATCTGTTAATTTAAGTCTGTAATTCTGATTTAGAATTGAGTATAACAGGTGATGGAATGAGGTAGTGAGGGCAAATGTGATGGGGTGTATGACTTGCCCAAGTGTAAGGGTGATCTTGAATGGAATTTAGTGGTGCTCGAATTCTGTTCTGACACTTTCTTGGTGTGCGAGACTGTTCCTCTGTGTATTTCCAGTACACTCGTGGGTCATTTACAGTTCAACGTAGGGTGTGAAAGGACGTGACGATAACAAACGTTCTGCTTCGTAACACCATTCACTTCTCATGCTTCCAATCGCATAATGTGCAAGAGTCGCTCAGGATTAACGCTAACTGAATGAGATTCTTCTCTGTGTTTTCCATGAGTCAGTCTGAAGTTTAGGCAGATATGTGACCCTGTGGTATGTTGCCAAGGGAGGGGATGGGTATATGACATGATCTGATGCTGAGGCACATAGGCTACCTTGTAGTAGGTTGACAAGGGAGGCGGTTGGTATATGTTCTTTTGCTGAGGCAGACAGGTGACCCTGTAGTAGGTTGACAAGGGAGGCGGTGGGTATATGTTCTTTTGCTGAGGCAGACAGGTGACCCTGTAGTAGGTTGATTGAAGAGACACACTATCGTGACCATGAAATAGGATACGAAAACCCACACTAGCAGACGAAAGAGACGTATTTCCAAACAGTTTCGGCTACAGCTGTCACCCTCTTCAGTGATCTACAGACCAAAAGTGGTACATACAATTACTGACAAGCTGCTTATATGCAAGGTAACCACACCTGTTTTTATTTTTTACCACAACAGATGTGACCTCACCTGGAAACTAGCAAATGTAACACCAATTTTCAAAAAAGGAAGTATATCGCACCCAGGGAAATAGACCAATCACCTTTACATCAATAATGTGCAAGTTAATGGAAACAATCATAGGTGATAAGACTGGTAATTATCAAGAAGAAAATAATATAATTAAAGACTCGCAGCATGGATTCAGATATCGTCGTTCATGCTTAACTAACTTACTGGACTTCTTCCATGATGTTTACAAATCATATGATGACTCAAGAGCAGTAGATATAATTTACCTCGACTTTCAGGAAACATTTGACACCGTCCCTCACAAGCGTCTCGTAAGCAAAAGAGAAGCCCATGGAATAAAAGGAAATGCGCAGAAATGGTTAGAAGGCTGGCTTTCAGACCGAAAACAGCAAGTTGACAAACGCAAAGGAATCCAGATGGCATAATGTGATTAGTAGCATTCCCCAAGGCTCAGTACTTGGACCGATACTTTGTATTATCTACATAAACGACATAGATGAGGGTCTGAATTGTAAAGTATCCAAATTTGCAGATGATACTAAAATAACCAGTAGAGTGACTTCAAAACTACAGTGGCAGCATTTACAAAATGACCTTAATACTTTAGCAAGGTGGGCAGAAAAATCGCAAATGAAATTCATCATAGAACAATGTAAAGTACTCCATATTGGAAGTAACAACGTCCATGTGAATTACAAAATAAACAATATCCAGTTATCAAGTACAGACAATGAAAAGGATCTCTGTGTGTTAATATCAAATGACCTAAAACCGAGTAAGCAGTGCAAACAAGTTGGTGGGCTTTACTGGAAGAACTTTCGAGTTTAAATCGGAAAAACTCATACCTGCCTTGTACAACTCGCTAGTGTGCCCCCATCTCGAGTATTGTATGCACTTCTGGTCTCTGTACTACAGAAAGGACAGAAAAATCAGAGAAAATACAGTGAAGAATCACAAAACTGATACCACGACTGAGAAACAAATCATATTAGGAACACCTTGAAGAATTTAGCCTAATGAAATGCAGGTTAAGAGGTGACCTTTTTGAAGTTTTCAAAATCATGAAGGGATATGACAACTTAGACATGAGTAAATATTTTGAAATAGACCGGCCGAGCCAAACCAGGAGTAATGGCTGCAAACTTATGGGAATGCTTCCTCAGTCCCTTGAAACAAAATACTTCTTCCTCAACAGAGTCGTAAATATCTGAAACAGATTACCTTTAGATACCGTGGACAGTATCTTAATTAAGACATCCAAAAATAAAACAGACAAGTATTTGCACTGTGATTCTTTGGTCTTGTAATATGTAAGTCTTGAGTTTTGGTTAAAGTTATGGTGCTAATCGAAGAGCAGGAGGAGTTAAAGATGAATACAGGGAGTTGATCTTGAATTATTATCGTCAAAGAAAGTCTAAGTTGTGCAGAGTATGTATTACACATGGACGTAATTTACTACCTAAGTCTCGTGGGACCCCTCTTCTTATTTTCTCTCTCCATTACCCGTCAGTTCTATGGCTAACCTCTTTCTGATCTCTGATTCCTACATTCACGTTTAGCAGGGGTCGTGTCACGTGGGCTATACTGTCGTGGAAGCTTCTAGAACTTTGTATGTCCGTGTGTAAGAACTGCTTCCGGTGCACTTCTAGTATTCCTTCACTTAAGAGTTGCAAGCTAGTTTCCTTGTGCTTGATTCTCGCTGATACACTACCTATTTCACCCCCTGGCTTGGTGCTTCTATCTATCTGTGTATGTATCTATCTGTGAGTTGTATTATTATAATATGGAATCCTGACATCGCTCGGTCACACCAGGTGGCGATCCTCCGACAGCAGTCATCATTGACATATGCTAATCTATTAATGCATAACATTAATTATAATATTGTATAGATATAATATGTTAATACTGCAATGATTTACATTTTAAACAAGTTGTATGCATAATTGAACAAATGCAATATAGTTAAATTGGTTATTGTATGACATATTGTAAGATGTAAATATATAACAGTCATATGCATATTTGCAAAAAAAAATAGTTCAATGTTAAAATTATGGTAAGAGCTATTAATATTTCTTATAGAGATAATGATACTGGTATACTTCTATATCATGTCATTTTTTTTTTTCTAAAATTAATACTATGTACAAAATATGTACAGCTCATTCAGGGGGGTTTACTTGAATTTGCACCTTACCCCCACTAAATACTGACTCCAAGTTTGCAATTCTTGTATGCATTCTGTGCATTGCGAGCAGCAGTACTGCAAATACAATACAGAAGATTATAAAGACAGTAGCTGCTGGGCTATACACATAATATGGGTTGAACATACTCAAACTCAAATCTTCCCAGTGCGTCATTGTTCCATTGATCAGTTGCATAGTTTCAAACTTATGTGAAGTCAATTTAATACTTGCACTCATGTTTAAGTCCATATTAGGTAGTGGGTGGAAATGTTTGTGTGTATGATTGAGGATGGCGTAGTGATTGATGGTGGATAATTTGGACGTGGATGGTGTAAATACCGCACAGTAGTTTGGTGCTATGTATTATCCTGATGCTGAAGTATGAGATGGTGGTATATCTGGACAGACTATGTAAACTGATGTGTTATGAGTGAAATAAAAAATAAAAAAACTGAGTGCCCGATGCGTTGATGGTTTACAAGCTTATCTGGAGCAAAAGTGAAGTTGCAGTGATTATGAATGTCGTGATTTTTTATGACAGCCATTTCACAAGGGACTGTTCCAGTAGGCTGAAACGTGAAAATGTACGTAGGACAAAGGTGAGCAGCATGTATGGATGTACGGCATTTTCGTTCAATCGTTGATTCACTGGCGAAAGTGACAGTGTTCCGTCTCTTGGAGACCATGATGAGTTCGGTGTCTTTGTTGATGTTGATGATAACCAAAGTGTTATTATTCTTACAAGAGAAGGGGTGTATTTGCTATACTGTTAACAGGTCGTCAGTTACGAATGGTACATGAACTACTACTGATGTTGGTAATAGTGTTGCTTCTAAATATGGATAATATTGCATGAAACCCCTACTTCGGAACAAAGGCTTCAATTTATGTTTATATATGCCTTGCCTAATTATCTGACGTAGTTCATGAACTGGAACTAAGTCAATTGTGATCTTGCCATTACCGGCATTCGAAATTCCTTGTATAAGTGCCCGAGTGTTGTCTAATTGGAATAGAATTGTGTCAGTGTGTTCCGTGATGATGGAGAAGTGTTGGAAAAGTGGCATTTATTTTATCTACACTTTGGAGAGCTATGTTTTCCGCCTTTTTCAGATTTTTCATGATTGTCTTCTTCGCTGAGTTATGTCCGGCGATTAATTTATCTTGGTATGTTAGTACCTGATCTGTTTTATTAAATATGTTGTTTATTTCTTTAAGATCTTCCTCTGTAGCCAAACCAAAGATGTTCCCAAGAATTGCACCACCCAGGTCGAACAACCCACGCTTTTAGCGAGTACGTGTAATGTTGTTCATGGCGCTCAATACCTCCGTTCCATGAGATGGGAGATCTTGGGTCATGATGAGCCTGTTCTATCTTCCATTTCGCTGACTTCACTATTTCATCCACTTCCTTTGTGTTATGTGCTTGTGAAACATAGCCTCCTATCACGAAGTCCAGGGTCCTCATGGGTCTGGCGATGTTTTCTAGATAAGAAGGTAATTCGTATAAGTAATCCAAACTGATTTCAGTACTCATGATATCTTTTACGATTGCGTCATGGCTGTTGGAACTATGAGGCATCCTTGCCGTACTATGTGTTGGGGGTCTAAGTGAGCACATCCTCTTGCTATGTAGAGGAGAATCCATAACATCCCTTGCTATGTAGAGGAGAATCCATAAGTCCCTTATCATTACATACAGGCAAAAAAAAAATATTAATTTTCTGATATGGTTATGCTGTGGTCGATGATAGTGATGATGTGCGTTACGGCTGACTAACGGAGAGCAATAACTTGTTTGTTATTTATAGAAGGAGTTTATATCGATATTTAAATCATGTAAATGATGTACTGTAGATTTTTTTGGAATAGTTGTATCTATGTTTGATTGTTTGGTATATGACCTGAATTTATTTTTGTAATTATTGTTGATTTCTTGATTGGGTTCATGAGTTATGTTCGGTTGTTCGGTGGTATCCGAGGCTATATAGTTATTGGATAGTTCCCTTGAAACTCGTTTTAAATGGTTAGTATGAACTTGTTTCTCTTCGCCACTTGACAGTGACCTAATTATTTGCTTTTATGTTAATTACTCTGTATGGGCTCTAAAATTTCGGGTTAATTTATTGTCTCGTATGAATGATACCATAGACAATGTCTCCTAAGCTGATAGGCGAGTCTCTTGCCTTTTTATTAAATGCCTCCGTCATTTTTTCCTTGGACATCGTTAATTGTTTTTTGACTTTTATGTATGTCCTGGAATTCACGTAAACGGAGTTTAGAGTTATCATCGTAGTTGTATATGGGTAGATTTTGACCTTCTAGAATCTCATATGGTAGTTTTTTATCTGTTCCGTATATAATGAATGTGGTGTGTCACCTACATACTTATTTATAGATCCATTAATTGAGGCTTCTACTCTAGGAATCCAATTATCCCAGCTTGCATATTTTTCACTGAGAATGTGTCGTAGCACATCTAATACTTTTTTGTTTTGTCTCTCTACTAACCCATTAGATGCTGGGTGATAGGCTAAAATGTTAACCTTTTTGATACTGTATTGTTTACATATTTCTTGTAATATATCAGAATTAAATTCTCCTCCAGTATCACTTATTAGTACCTTTGGGGTAGTAAAGCGACATATTACATTATCTATTATTGCCTTTGCTACTGTCTCTGCTGTTTTATCTTTAATTGGAGCTAAAATTACATAACGGGAAAAATGATCCGTTGCTACGAATAGGTATAGGTTATTATTTGTATGATAATGGCATCTTGAGTAAATCAACAGCGACAACGTCCCATGGTTGATGTGGTGCAGGGTAGTTACCCATCGGTGCAGGTGTGATTGGGTATCCTTTGTGTTTTGCACATGATTCGCATCTGTCTATATGATTGTTTATATCTTTTCGTAATGATGGCCAGTAATATAACAGCTGGGCTTGTTTGAATGTCCTATCCTTTCCAGGATGTCCTGCGTGTGGGCTATAGTGTATCGTTCGTAATACTTGGGGTATCATGTCATTAGGTACTACCAACTGGTTATTATTTCTTCGGCGTTTTGGTTGTCCTGGGTTGATCCTGTAAAAGGCATTATTGATTATTGTGAAATGTTCGAGTGGTACATATATTTTGAGTAATTGTATGTCATCTCCACTTTCTAACTTGTATATAACTTTAAACAATGTTGGATAAAGTCATCGTGCTTTCGCGATTCAGTACAGCCCCTAATCCTTTAACTGATGCATCTGTACAAATAATAAATGGTTTTGTGAAATCTGGATATGCTAAAGATGGTGCATTTGTAAGTTTATTTTTTAATTTGTTAAATGCTTGTTTTTGTTCTTCTCCCTATTGGAATATTGCATCTTTTTTGAGTCATTGGAATAGAGGAAAGGCTATATGAGAGAAGTGTTGTATGAATGACCTATAGTACCCAGCTAGACCTAAAAATTGTCTAACTTCGTCAGTCGTAGTGGGTTCAGGAAAGTCTCTCACTGCCTGTATTTTGTCATCAGTGGTGTGAATACCATTAGCACTTAATGTGTGGCCTAAGAATTTTATTTCCTTAAAGCATAATTTGCATTTAGAAAGCTTAATTTTTAATCCAGCATCACCAAGCTTTTGTAAGAGTAGGTCTAATTTCTGGAGAAGTTTTGTGATATCTTTCGTTGCGATGATAATATCATCAAAGGAAACAAATATTCCTTGTCCTAAAATTCCTGACAATACGTAATTCATAAGACGCTGGAATGTGCCCAGGGCTGTCCTCAGTCCCATTGGCATCCTTGTGTACTGAAAATGTTCTCTATTTGTATTTCCGTGACTCCTGATCTACTGGAATTTGATAATAGCCACTGGGCAAATCGATCATGGAAAATATATTATTTTCTGGTCGAATATTCTGTAGGATGTCGCTTAGCAATGGCATGGGAAATCGGTCTGGGATCGTGTGATTGTTTAGTTTACGGTAATCTACTATCACCCGCATTTCTCCATTTCGTTTGTGTACGAAGAATAATGGGGCATTCCACGGGGAGACTGATGGCTCAATAATTCCAAGTTTTAAAATTTCATCGACATACTGGTGTGCGAGTGTATGCTGAGATTGTGGGAATCAATAGGCCGGTACGAAAATTGGTGGTGTACATGGGTGCACATTAATCTTGTGATTAACTAGGTTAGTACACCCTAATTGTTCTCCGGGTAATGCTACGGTTTCCCTATGTTTTTCCAACAGGGTTAACACATTATTTTCTTCATCAAATTCACCTGAGTGAAATGCTCTTTTATGCTTTCTCTATCCTTAGATTTTATCTCACTTGTCACTCCAACTACAACTACTTCCATCACGGGGGTGGGACATTTTTCAATATTAACTATACAAGTCCCCTTTTATAACTGTACTTCCCCATTCATGTGATTAATTATGAATATCTGAGTTTGCCCTTCGTCGTTCATCTGACATAATGCGTTTTCTACTGACAATCCTTTCATCTTACATAATTCTTCTAAGACAAGAACAGTACTATTCTGTAATTTTGCTCTTTATGGTAACTTTCGTATAGGAGTTAGGTGGTATAACTAAGTCATTGGTGAGATGGGCGGGAAAAACTAATAAATCAGTACCATTACCTGGGTTTATAGTCCTGGAGGCTGGGGGTGGGTGGGTGAGATGATCTGTACATTCGTCTGTTTGTGTATGTTTGTTTACTCTTTTAATATTACCAATTCTTTTGGTTCTGTTTTACTAATCGGTGAGGACTCTGGTGGTATTTCCTCTATGAATTCATTATCAAAGTCTATTCCATTCATTTGTGGGAGTAAAGTTATTTTCTCTGTTCTCATGCATCATAACATATGAACTTTTACTGCTAAGTTTACAACGATATAAAAAAAGGCAGAGATTGGTCTTGTAGTCTCTGTGAAACTGATGTTTAACTGTATCATACCTTTTACTGATATTTGTTTGACATCTACCGTATATAAGTCTAAATCAGATTCTTCCATAAAAGTAACCTTCTTATTTCTAAAAATTCTATTTCTTCTTGTGTTATTAAGTTCACTGGAGAGCCTGTGTCTAAAAATAAGGAAACGTTTTGATCCTCACATACAGCTGGTATCAAGATACACTCACTTCCCAACATGCCTCCTATGTGAATTTTTGACTTACTTTTCTTTATGTTTGTTCGTTTTTTGTCGTGACTTGTCCTTCCCCCGATTTAAAAATGGAAACTAATTTCTCTACTGTCTTGCAATTACTAGTCCAATGCCCTTGGCAGCGGTGATGCCTACAGTAGGGATCAAATCCTTGTGTCTTTTGTCTATCCTCTTTTGTTTTGATAAAACATTCATTCCTTGTGAGTCCTGGTTTTGCACAATAATGACAGAATGGACTTATCTCCTGACTGTGACCTGCGAGATGACTTCCCATATTTAGTGGTGTCTGTGGCGCGAGATCTGCTCGGGCTGCGCGGAAACTTATGAAACTGCCTGTGACCTGGTGTTTGTGGTCGGTGCCTCTATGCGTTTGGTTGTTTACTTTGTCTGCTTTTGGGTCGCGATCGATTTTGTTCTCTGTGTGGGGTAGTTGTAGCTGTTTTCACAGCTGATAATGTCTCAGGCACTCTCATTCTACTAGAATGTAATTGTGTTTCGATCACCCCTGCTTTGCTACACTGCATCTCTACCTCGTTCATTAAGTCTAGTAAGCATATACCTGGGGTGTACGCGATCGTCTTGGCAATCTTAAGGGTTCTATCAGGTAATTTACACATGGCAGCTACATAACCAATGATGTCCACGACGAGGTTCGGGACATCTTTCCATCTCGTGTTATCCAGTTTGAGTTTTCTAAAGTAGCTAATAATGTTCTTTTGATCGTGGAGACATCAGCAGTTATTTCACTGAGCACATGATTTGTAGTGTGCTCCCTTACAAGATCTACAATCTTATGTAATTCTGGGATTATACCTGGCAAAAAGTTCATACCTCCAGAAAATTTCTTCAAAAATTCAGTTTTAAATTCATCATACGTCTTAGCTCGGAGAAGCGTATCTGACTTAAGCAAGTTTCCTGCTGGGCACCTTTCCTGATTAATCCATGAGGAAAATATAGCAATTTTCTCTTGTTCATCTGTTATGTGCCTTTTTACGAAGAACTGTTCGCACTGATTGACCAATGAAATGACATCAATGCGATCTTTCTCTGTGCCAGAGAATTTCGGGACAGTTTTAACCTCATGATAAACGTAAACATGAGGTGAGGATGTTTGATCCGTGGTATTGGTTGTGTTATTCATTTTCACTGGTTGCTTTTTTAATTTAACTTGGACTTGTTTATCGTTGTGTGAGGGAATAGTGGAATAGGTTTTCCCTGAATGATGAACTCTGTTAAGTATATTTTCATAGGTATGCAAGTTAGAGACAAAGTTCTCACTCGCTACATCAGAGAGGGGTTTGCCAATCATCATCATGATCATCTAGAATTGAGGTATTAGTTTCTTTGTCTTTAGTTTGCAGTGAATTCTGTAGGGTGGGTGTGTTGCCCTGGTGCTCTCCTAACTGTGTATCCGCAGTGAGCGCTAACTGTGTATCATCTGTTACTAACGTGGGTGGATGTGAAAATACTCCTGTCATATATATCTATAGTTTGCCAGACGCTTCAATCCCATACGGGGTGGTCACAGACAAATCGCCTCCATGTCGCCTTGTCCCCCGCCATTTCACTGCCCTGCTCCCAATTCACACCCCCCTCTCTCTATACCTCTCCACTCCATCCCTCCATCTCATCCTCGGCCTCCCCCTCCCTCCCCCCGTCCACCTCACTCACATACACTCTCTTCGGCAGTCTCTCATCTTCCATCCTTTGCACATGGCCAAATCACCTCAGTGTGTTCCTCCTAATACTTCCTATCACGTCCACATCCACACCACAATGCTAAAAAGAATTCATGTTGCTAAGGTATGGTGTTATGAAATACGTCTTTTGTTTATGTCCTAACTAAATAGATGAGTAAATGAGTTGTAGTGAATGATAGATAGTGAGTGTATAAGCGTATATATAAAAATAAGTGAAGGAGGTGATTTTACCTAATTTAAAGCACTGAGAAGAAATGAGTAAGTATAATTACACCCACTTGATACAGATGATGTAACTCAGAGAGGCGTATCGAAAGCAGATGTCGATCTTGGAAAATAAATGCAGAGTTGAATGAAGATCTCCTCTCGATAATTATAGGGCTGAGTTGATGGACGATAATACTCCGGAATTTCCATGGCCTGATTTCAGTGTTGATTGTAGTGGTTAATACCTGTAGTCATAGTCGAACCTCACCACAGAACATCGAATTCCCACTCAATACTGTGGAAATAAATGAGTATGAGTCGGAGCTATGTGAATAAGGATGAGTAATGAGCAGTGGGTGAGAAGTGCCTGGTGTCAGTCACACGTTGATTGGCATGGTGTCGTCTCAGCAAACACGCATGGTGACGTCGTCTCAGCAGATACACATGGTGACGTCGGCTTCCCAAACTGGTAATGAGTAGCGACGAGTCACCCGAGTGAGGAAAGGTGAGTGTGGCTCTGGCGTTTGCCGCGTCGTCTTGACCTGCATCAGTGGTGGAGGTAGGGAGGCGGTAGGAGAGATCGTTGGGGATCTAGTACTTGTTGCTTTGTTCTTGCTTTTCATTTACTTTTTTTTTTTTAATTCTTGCTGATACTTGAAGCTGCGTGAAGATTATATAGTTGTCTTGTAGACTTGTTATTTGCAGTTAATCGTAGAGCTTGTTGATCCTCACTCGTAGCTTGTCGTTGCTACTGTATGCTCGATTGTGCTTCATTGATTGTAGAAATAATGGTTCATAGGCGTAGAGCCGATCGTTACTACCATCATTTATATGTATGTGACTCTTTGGTCTTGTAATATGTAAGTATTGAGTGTTGGTTAAAGTCATGGTGCTAACTGAAGGGCAGGAGGCGTTAAAGATGAATACAGGGAGTTGATCTTGATTTATTGTCTTCAAAGAAAGTCTAAGTTGTGCAGAGTATGTATTACACAGGGATGTACTTTACTAAGTCTCGTCGTACCCCTCTACTTATTTCCTCTCTCCACTACCTATCGGTTCTATGGCAAGCCCCTTTCTGATCTATGATTCCTACATTCTCATTTAGTATCACATGGGCTATACTGTCATGGAAGCTTCTAGAACTCTGTATGTCTGTGTGTATGTACTGCTTCCGGTGCACTTCTAGCATTCCTTCACTTAAGAGTTGTAAGCTAGTTTCCTTTTGCTTGATTCTCGCTGTTACACTTCCTATCTCACCCACTGGCTTGCTGCTTCTATCTATCTATCTGTCTATCTATCTATGAGTTGTATTATTATAATATGGAGTCCTGGCAGCACGAGAATCCGCAGCTGACACTTCTGTCCGAATAACTTACTTTTACCAGCTACATGTAAGTTTTGTCACGGGGTTTTTAAAATATCACGGGGTTTTTAAAATAAATGGCTTAAATATTATTTAAATTGATATTAATATTCAATAATATTAAAGAGCAGGGACAATGATTGTCTTGCTACATCAAGCAATGATTACTTTACGCTGGCCTGCTTCGCACGATTCTCTCAGAACGAGAATTTATAAACTTTCTCAACAGTACACAGCAGAGACTAATTACTCACAAATGCTGAATTAGTACTGTTAGCCTCTGGAGAAAGTTACTTCACCCCTGACAATAAATAACTAATACTAATAATAATATCAGGTCCTTGCTGATGCTTAACT
Organism: Coenobita brevimanus; assembly: GCF_032717465.1. Taxonomy (NCBI): domain Eukaryota; kingdom Metazoa; phylum Arthropoda; class Malacostraca; order Decapoda; family Coenobitidae; genus Coenobita; species Coenobita brevimanus. Next base: position 11,255,736 of record NC_137036.1, read on the forward strand.
CCTATCTGACACAACGGATTTTAAGTTAATACAACAAGACTGGTCTAAGTACCAGTTATGAATAGTAAAACGTCTATGCAAGCTAGGAGCTATGTGGGAAATAAGCTTAATTATGGAGAAATGAAACAAGAGTTTACTTTACATTAAGCTCAAGAAAAAGAACTGTTAAATTTATTGATTACAAAAAATAAATTTAACGTTACATTTCAAATCAAATCAATGAGACCGCACTCACTCACTCACGCAAAAGCTAAATACTTACGCCTAGGAAAAACACCTTAACTAAGCTCTTAAAACTAGGATTACAAAAAGGAAATACCGGTCGATGAATGCTGTGTATCACCCGGGGGGTGGGAGTACTGGCCAACTGTACTAGTGGAGCTTGGGTGCTAGCTGACCTCTCACACTTCTTGAGCACAGGACCTTTCTCCGTCACAACAAACACGCGACTGCCTTCAAAATACATTGTATGGGCAGGACGCACAAGCCACCGGAAGAAGGCGTGGCTAACGGTTGAGGCAAGCAGGGGCGAACAATAAAGAAACAATAGTATCGCTCAGTACAGCACTTAGTGACGTGCATTTAATCGGTCACTTTTGAAAACAGTGACGAATGTTTTGAAAAGTATACCCCGAAATGGAGAGAGAAACGGTTAACTGAGCGATACACAGTGAGTTTTCCACTAATAGTTCGTGGCTTCTCACAAAAGGGAAATGTCGCGAACTTGATTCGTGACATTACGCCCCTACAAAATTAAATTTTTTCCTTATGGGAAAAAATTTGTGGAATATATATATATATGTACACATCCTAACTCAGTCACACAAGATTCACACTGTGGTGTGTGTGTGCTATCCTGCTACAGGAGAAAGTCACAGTCGCCAGTGAGCGAAAAAACCTCGTATTTACGTTAATAGAAGCAAGCTTGAGGGAAAAAACTCCGTGACGACGGTGAAAATCCTGTACTCAGGTCAAACTGAGCGAAAATTCGCTATATTTACACTGACAACTAATTGTTGTGTAGCGTGGTGTATGTAATACACGGTGTAGGTGTGACAGTTGTAGTGTAACTGTACCTACGTGTAAAATGACACAGTAAATAATAATATGGCGACGATGAAGGCAGAGGAGAAGAGGCGGCAACGTGCGGCAGACGATGAGCTGGTCCGCACAGCAAAACTGCTACACCCATTGCTGAACCTGCAAAACCAATTAAGGTGGAGCATCAAAAGTGTCAATGAGACAAAATTCTTATTACGTTACAATTACTCTCTCTGCCTAGCAATCAGTGCATGCTACGAAAAGTACACTCGAGGTCGCCATTAATTTTAGCACACGATTAGTGTTGGCAAGTTGAGAATCCTTGTGCAAACTCGGGTCTTCCATAGCCTCGAACTGCACACGGGTCCTCAACCTGTGCCTTAACCTACAGTTCTTATATTAATATCGGGAAGCTGAGAATCCTTGTGCAAACTCGGGTCTTCCATAGCCTCAAGTCGCCTCTGTGGAGTTCTCACTTCCCCCTTAACCTACAGTACTTATATTAGTATCGGGGAGCTGAGAATCCTTGTGCAAACTTGGGTCTTCCATAGCCTCAAGTCGCCTCTGCGGAGTTCTCTCCCAAACTTCCCCCTTAACCTACAGTACTTATATTAGTATCGGGGAGCTGAGAATCCTTGTGCAAACTTGGGTCTTCCATAGCCTCAAGTTGCCTTTGCGGAGTTCTCTCTCGAACTCCCCCTTAACCTATAGTACTTATATTAGTATCGGAGAGCTGAGAATCCTTGTGCAAACTCGGGTCTTCCATAGCCTCAAGTCGCCTCTCAACTTCCCCCTTAACTTATGGTACATAATATGTATGTACAGGCCCTGGACATAATGTGTCCTCTGGGGCCAATGGGCGAGATGTCAGGTCTGCACCCACTTCAACACTACCCTGTCTCTCAACTGACTCAGAGATTACAGGTGTGGTTATGAACGGCACAGGAAGGACATGTCCCTGATTAGTGGTGTTACTTCGACACGCACTGCAGGAATGGACAAAACTATCTATGTCTCGTCCCATCCCTGGCCAGAAAAAGTCAGCTCGGATACGGCCCTGGGTCTTCCTTTTGCCCATGTGACCTCCTGAGGCTGAACAATGACCCCATTGTAACACTGCTAGGCGGTACTTGGCGGGAACGACAAACTGCAGTCGAACCTCGCCCTCGGGTGTTCGTGACTCACGGTAGAGCCGTCCTTGTTTGCGAAGGAACTTGGCTCGACCTCCCCGTGAATACTTTATCACTCGACCCTTTTGTTTGTTCCACACGGCAGGAAGTGTCGGGTCAGAATGTTGTTCTTGCACAACAAGTTGACTACACATCAGATCTTGCGGCGATTCAATGATCACTGGGGTGACACAGTCTGGAGCCTCAGCCATGGCTCGTGTTACCGCAGCAGCCGAAGTCTGAGTAGCGCCATCATCGGAGCAATTATCCTTGGCTCCTTGAATATTGCCTACTATAAGGTCAAATAGAGGCTCTGGCATGACAACTGCAAGAGTCGTACCAGTATAAAATGGAGATGCCACCTGGATACATGCCTGAGGGAACAATCTCACTGATCCATCAATAAGGTTTGCATGGATCTGTCGACCTGTATACTGCTCAGGCCGAACTAAACTCTGCTTAACAGAGCAACCTGAGGAACCATTGTCTCTCAGGACCTTCACAGGAATGTCTCCCACAAACCCTTGCTGGACAAGGAAGGTACTGTCACCTGTGGGAGGGCCTGTGGAGGAAGCAGCTAGCCACTCTTGAGGCTGCTGAATTGATGCGGCAAACATTGTGCCTTGAGAATTATAAGGAGATGGAACATTGGCCATCTGTGGAGGGGGGTTCACTGTCACTGTGGGACTAGTGAACTGTGGGGAAGTACCCGCACTGGTAGAGATGGCACCACCGGGTACTTGTGGAATGAAGGCTGCATTTGCCTTCTGCCTCCGATACACTAATTGACCTGACTGAGGGTTACGTGGCTTGTCCTTGTATTGCTGCTGCTGCTGCTTGGGGAACTGCTGCTGGTTGGGGTGCTTGTTGTACCACTTCCAAGCAGGCTGCTGTGTATTTTGCCCCTGGTCCTTCTGTGGTTTGCTTGGACCTTGACCATTACTCTGAGAACGGCCTTGGTGCTGGGATTCAGTCTGAGACGGCTTCCCAGACTTGGCAGTATCTTTTCTGCTCCAAGTGTTTTGCTTACGAGTTTGATACCCGTATGCAGTAAAGAATGCGTCAGCCTTTTCTGCCATTTGGCTGGCATCTTTCACCTGGCAGATCTTAAGCTGTGCTATGAGCTCAGCAGGCCACGACCTCTCTAGCTGTGTATGCAGCATAAGGTCAATTATCCCCTCACGCGTGGAAGGAGTTTCATCTTTCTCCATTCACTCATTTAAGTAAGCAGTGAGACGATCGAGGAACTGAACAGCTGTCTCCTTGTCTTGGAGACGAGCTCGCATGAACTGAACTTTGGCGTCGTCTACTGTGAGACCATACGCCTTAATGAGTGCAGCTTTCATCATCTCATATGTGAGATTGTCTCCACGAATTCTGTGGAGAATATCGAGGGCAGGGCCCTCAAATAGGCTAAGAAACTGAAGCCGCTTAGCTGCCTCATCCAGTTGATACATGTCTGCCATGTCCTCAAAACGAGCTATGTACGGCTCGATTCGCTCGCTTTCCTTGTATGAAGGAAGCTTGATGCGTGGGGTCGCCAGGACGTGTTCAGGGGAAACGCTCGTGGAGCTTGGACCAACTGCACCAGACGTGTGTGAAGCCAAGGAATCTCGCTTGAGCTTCAGCACTTCAAGTTCATGTTTTTCTCGTGCCTCTCGTTCGGCACGTTCATATTCACGTTGTTCCCGCTCGTATTCCCGTTCTTTTTCGCGTTCCTCACGCTGTTCTCGCTCGTATTCGCGCTCTTTCTCACGCTGCTCTTGTTCATATGCACGCTCTCTTTCACGTTGTTCGCGCTGTTCTCGCTCGTATTCACGCTGAATCTTACGCTCTTCACGGGCATCATTCTCGCGCTGCTGCTTCTGATTATGCCGTGAGAGTATATACTCTTTAATTTCGGTTGGGTCTGTAAGACCCATATCTTTGGCTTCCTGTAAAAATATGGTGGTAGCCATGGCGCTAATTTATTAAGCAAACCGAAACTGAGTACTGACTGCTTCTCAAACGAATGCTAATAATACAAATAAAGAATACAGACACAAGCTAGTGCTGACCAGTCTTATCTAGTTAACTGGCAAAAATTAAAGCAACAGTGCAAATGACTGGGAAGACTCAATAATAAACACAATGGGTACGCTGACTTCCCAGAAGCGAATAAAATCGTCTGGCGTTACGAAGAATAAACTAGAGTTAAGTACTCTATTGATTAATAAAGCAAAATTCACTTGCTAAATTAACGGTAAACACCAGTAAACTTGTGCCTATAAACTTTAATGATAAATACCTAAATATGAACGAGTGAGCACTATCTCGTGAATAGCTTTATAGCTAGGAGTTAATATCCTGGAATGAGGTCGCCAATTGTCACGGGGTTTTTAAAATATCACGGGGTTTTTAAAATAAATGGCTTAAATATTATATAAATTGATATTAATATTCAATAATATTAAAGAGCAGGGACAATGATTGTCTTGCTACATCAAGCAATGATTACTTTACGCTGGCCTGCTTCGCACGATTCTCTCAGAACGAGAATTTATAAACTTTCTCAACAGTACACAGCAGAGACTAATTACTCACAAATGCTGAATTAGTACTGTTAGCCTCTGGAGAAAGTTACTTCACCCCTGACAATAAATAACTAATACTAATAATAATATCAGGTCCTTGCTGATGCTTAACTCCTATCTGGCACAACGGATTTTAAGTTAATACAACAAGACTGGTCTAAGTACCAGTTATGAATAGTAAAACGTCTATGCAAGCTAGGAGCTATGTGGGAAATAAGCTTAATTATGGAGAAATGAAACAAGAGTTTACTTTACATTAAGCTCAAGAAAAAGAACTGTTAAATTTATTGATTACAAAAAATAAATTTAACGTTACATTTCAAATCAAATCAATGAGACCACACTCACTCACTCACGCAAGAGCTAAATACTTACGCCTAGGAAAAACACCTTAACTAAGCTCTTAAAACTAGGATTACAAAAAGGAAATACCGGTCGATGAATGCTGTGTATCACCCGGGGGTGGGAGTACTGGCCAACTGTACTAGTGGAGCTTGGGTGCTAGCTGACCTCTCACACTTCTTGAGCACAGGACCTTTCTCCGTCACAACAAACACGCGACTGCCTTCAAAATACTTTGTATGGGCAGGACGCACAAGCCACCGGAAGAAGACTTGGCTAACGGTTGAGGCAAGCAGGGGCGAACAATAAAGAAACAATAGTATCGCTCAGTACAGCACTTAGTGACGTGCATTTAATCGGTCACTTTTGAAAACAGTGACGAATGTTTTGAAAAGTATACCCCGAAATGGAGAGAGAAACGGTTAACTGAGCGATACACAATGAGTTTTCCACTAATAGTTCGTGGCATCTCACAAAAGGGAAATGTCGCGAACTTGATTCGTGACAAGTTTATTCCCTTTTTGTCTACAAGACACCCCGTAAACTTAACGTACCCGTTCATAGTGTCACGTCACGTCATTATATATTTTTCATTTTATTCAATGCAAATAAAGTAATATAAGCAAAGATTAGGATCTGCACAGACAGCCCTGAGCTAACGGTCACTACTCTTACTTTCGACCTGTGGTGGGCTGTGGATCACTGAGGGTCCCAGTCAGCCAAGTGACCACCATCAGGAATTTTTTTTTTTTAATGCACCAGGGATCAGTGCTTCTTGTCCCGCATGGGTCAGTGTTAACTTGTCCCGCATGGGAGAGTTCCTTGTCTCAGTGGAGTGAAAGAGCTGAAGCCTGATTGACTGTTGCCTACCTTAAAAGCGCCAGACAAGGCTGCTGCACCACTCCTGAACATCCACCTGTACACTGTGCAATTTCCACGTTATGACTACAGACGCACCGTTAAGTCAGGACACCCGTTCATAATGTCATGCAGTAGTTATTCATTGATTTGATTACTTTCTCTTTCAGGTTATTCAAACTGGTAGCTTATAGATAAAGTAGTACCGAATGTAACTTTTCCTTTCCGGTCTTCTCTATAATATTTCCATGTAAGTTTTTTCATGCTGCATGGTTTTTCGCACTTTTTCCTGGAGGGTTTGGAGGTGGGGGGAACCTTCTTGCTTTACTATCTGTATCCCTCAGCATGTAGAGTTAGATCTTATAGTCATAGTCTGTAACAAGCAGTCTCGAAAGGACCATAAGATCTGTTGCGGTTTGCTTTCCTTTGTATTCCTTTGTATACTCTGTCCCCGTACTGAGTGAGGGAATACAAGGGGCGGCAAGGACCGAGCCATTAATCCTCTCATCACTGGATCTAATTTATACATTCCTTCACCATGGATAAAATTATTATATCTCCCTATACATGCAGCTTCTACTATCTTATGTTTTTTGTAGTTACTACATTTGTACAAAATTTTGCTAAAATTCAAGTTGATTCAATGGTTGTTTTCTGAAGAGTGAACATACATTGCATTATTTATGTTGTCTGTCTTACAAGCATTGCTTTTGTTCCTTAATGCGAGTGTCCAAATCCTTTCCAGTTTCACCAATATAAACTAGATCACAGTCCCGACATGGAATTTTGTACACCCCTGCAGTTTCGTTACTAATGGATTTATTCTTTACTAACATTGATCTTAAAGTGGAAGTATATCTAAATGCAATGCTTACATCCAAATCATGACTCAGACTTCACCAAGCTAAGATTTGACACATACGGAACTGAGATGTATGGCTTATTTTGTTGACTTTGTGATGTTGGTCTAGGTGCAAAAAAGGCTTTTCTGGCTTTAAAATGCGCTTGCTTTATAAACCAATCGGGATATTTTACTGTAGATCTAAAAATAGTTTTCATAGCTTAGCGTTTTCCGTATCCAGACGTTCGGAACTACTAATTCTGAGTGCCCTAAGGAACGTAGAACTAACAGACATTTTAGTGGAATTGTGATATGAATAATAATGTACAGTATATACAAACTGCACAGAGTTGGTTTCCTGTATACGGAAGAGCTGAGTGTCCCCTGTTCATCCCCGTGAACAAATACATCTAAAAATTAATGGAAACCATTATTTTCCCATTCCACTTTAAATTTCATTGAGAGAACCAATGCATTTAATTTTGTGAGTTCATTCAAATTAACCAAAAATTATCTTACATTTATGGATTACCAAAGATCCAAAAACAACAGATTCCCCTCCCCCCTATCATTGCACAGTGTGGCCTACAAACTTTCAAAATTTCTAGCACCATTGTCTGGCACATTCTCAGTTAAATTTAAAGTGGAATTGGAAAATCATGGTTTCCTTTCATTTATACACGTATTTGTGCACAGAGATGAACGGGACACTCAGCTATTCGGTATACAGGAAACCAACTCAGTGCAGTTTGTATATACGGTACATTAATATTCATATCACCACAGTTCCACTAAAATGTCAGTTAGTTCTTCTATGTTCCTTAGGGCACTCAGAATTAGTAGTTCCCAGCATCTGGATACGGAAAACGCTAAGCTATGGAAACTATTTTTAGATCTAAAATATCCCAATTAGTTTATAAGGCAAGCGCATTTTAACGGCAAAAATTTGTGTGTGTGTGTGTGTGTGTGTGTGTGTGTTTGTGTGTGTGTGTGTGTGTACCTAGACCAACATCATAAAGTCAACAAAATAAGCCGTACATCACAGTTCCGTATGTGTCAAATCTTAGCTTGGTGAAGTCTGTGAGTCATGATTTGGATGTAAACATTTCATTTAGATATACTTCCACTTTAAGATCAATGTTAGTAAAGAATAAACCCATTAGTGACGAAACTGCAGGGGTATACAAAATTCCATATGGAGACTGACTGGGTTTATACTGGTGAAACTGGAAGGGATTTGGACACTCGCATTAAGGAACACAAGTATGCTTGTAAGATTGGCAACATAAATAACGCAGTGTACAGTACGTTCACTCTTCAGAAAACGACCAAAGAATCGACTGGAATTCTAGCAAACTTTTGTACAAATGTAGTAATTATAAGAAATGTAGGATACATGATGCTGTATTTATAGAGATAATAATTTTAACCATAGTGAATGAATTAATAAATCAGATCCAGTGATGAAAGGATTAGTGGCCAGGTCCTTGCCGACCCTTATAATCTCTCACTAAGGTGTTAGACAGTGCAGTAGGAGTGTCAGGTGAGGTCACATCTGGTGCGGTAAAAAAACAAAAAAAAAAAACAGGTATGGTTATGCTGCATATAACCCGCTTCTCAGTAGTTATGTGTACCAGTCTTGGTCGGTAGATCCATTGATGACGGCGACGGCTGTCACTGAAACTGTTTGGAAATACACCTTTTTCGTCTGCCAGTGTGGATTTTCGTATCCTGTTTCATGGTCACGATAGTGTGACTTCAGCCACCAATGTGGATGTAAACAAACGCAATCTAGGTTAAATATTGGCATTATGCACAATTGTGGTTAGTTGTACAACATATTTACACGTCTAAGGTTTCGTAAAAATGAAGCGAGACGCCAAGCCTTCCATCCCACCTGAATATTGTTAGTTAGCTTAGCAAGACCTCGTGGAAGAGGTGGTGGGCAGCATCTGAAGTTGTGAATACCAGCCTTTATTTTTTACACTACACCATTATAAACACTACATCACTTGGATGACAGTAATGAGTGTATACCCGTACCCGCCCCACATGGGCTTGGGGACCGGTATCGTTTTCACTCGGTTTGCCTGTTTGCCTGTCTGTCTATCAGTTAACAACTTTACGCGAAAACTATTGGTGCGATTTTGACTAAAGTTACAGGGATAATGGGCTATGACCGTCTGGACACCTGGTTAAATTTTGGGTCAAATGGGGCCAAGGACCAGGCTGCAGGCCCCAAAAATGTAAAAAAAAAAAAAAAAGGGGGGGGATGGGTAAAAATCGTTTTTTCGCAATAACAGTTTTCAAATCCCTTTATATCGACATGCAGCCAAAACCTAAAGATCCATCTTTCAAATCTGCATCCTATAACATGCCTCAGTACATTCGGGGGGTCATCTCCCAGTAAGTGGTAGAGGGGTCAATGTCAGGTGGGTCGGGCATAAAATTTCAAATGGGGATAAAATCGTCAATTTTCACCTGATTTACTCCGAATTTGAAGTGTGACATTTTTGACTAGATGTCCAGATGTGTTTATATGTCAGCACTAAAATGACTGCCTCGGACGGGTTTCCTGTGCCTTGGCACCGCTTCTTGTTTATATTACTGTAGAAACGAAGGAAACTTCATATACCCATAAAAAGATATATGAAATACTATCAGAGGTCACATACCTCCTCCAAGTTTTCAGTGTTCAAAGTGGGTCAGTTTTGACCTTTAACTCCTGAAGAAAAATTAGAACCATTCGTAAAAACGAAAAGCCGAATGGACTTATCTTTAGAAACAGTACGGTCTTGGTTTCATGTATGTATCCTGTCTCATTCGTGATGTATTCATAATTTGATGGTTTTCATGTCGTCATGCCTGATTTTAATCCTTGGTGCACAAAACTGATCAATTGTTCTCATCTTCACCTGAACTATTATTCAGCATTTAGTGGATCATCATCCAAAACTTTTACATTATTTTCGTGACTTCGGTTTTTTTTTCCCCTAGGTTTAATTGTTCTTCTGAAGATCCTTGATCATTTTCCCAGATTTGCTACAGCTCCATTTAGAAGATTTTCCTTAACACTATTAATAGACAGATGAACAGTCCAATCAAACACATAACACTGTGTAAAAAAATTAAACCAATTTTTTGTTTATGTTGATTATTACGCTATTACATATCAATATCAATGCGTAGACTCCGAATATGCTATTTGTTTTTGTGTAAATCTGGAGTTACAGGAATTATGCAACAACATATGTATTGTACAAGGACAGGAACTGCAGCTTGTTATCATTTCGAGAATGTTGAGAATGTTAAAGAAGATATATATTTCCTGGTGTATATCATGAATATAACTAGAAAATGAGCAAACAGTAACGTCGCAAGAATGCAGGGCACATAGTATCAAGAAATGCACTTTTGATCTTTACTTCCTTCTGTAGCTGTTATGACAATCGCGTAACAATCCCCAAACGTAATTGCCCATCATCACCTCGCTCCACCTGCCCTGATATCTGGTTTCCATCAGCAGAATGTCCTGGTGGAACCATTCTCCATGCTCCTCGCTGACTGCATCCAAGCTGCTTTTGAAGAAATCAAGGTGGGAATGCAGATAGTGCAGTTTGATTGAATTTCTGCATCCAAGCCAATGGAATGCGACAAGCTGTGCAGAATCTGGTCTCCTCTGGTTGCCAAGAAAACCTTCCATAACCCTTCTGAAAGCATTCCAAGCGCACTCTTCATCATCGGCCATTTTACCCTGGAGTTCACGACTTGCAAGCGTTCTTCGAACTTGTGGCACAGTGAATTTGCAAGCAGTCAACTTTGCCACACACAACTTGGGAAACATTGATCGGATATGCAGAAACTCATTGCCATCCTTGTCGATGCCTTTCATAAATTGTTTCAAAAGACCAAGTGTTATTGTTGCGGCAGTAGCAATACCTTCTCTCTGGAGATCAGTGGGGCTCTCAGAACGTTGCACGAGCCTGGCGTGAGACTCGCTCTCAGGCCAGTCTTTCCTCACAAAATGTTCTGCATTGCTCTAGCTGTCCCACCGGCATAAAAAAACATGCCTTTCATTCCAAGTAGGAACAAAATCATTTTGAAATTTCCACAAACCTCCCAATTGTGATCTGAGTACTTGATCTTTGTCACACAAATCTTCACATTCTCACAGCCTTCTTTCATTTCCACAGAATGTGTAACTGGAATTATGGGAGTGTGTTGCCTTTATGCAAAAGTACAGACTTTAGGCTCTTCACGGAACTGTCTATGAAGAGTCACCATTCTGAGGCCTTGTAATCCACTCCCATGGCTTTGAACAAACCCTTAACATCAAAACAATAACACAACGAGGTTTCTTCACAAAATCTGAAGAAGGATGCAAACTTGCCGTGGCGATTCCTATAACTCTACTCTCAACTGGGATCCAACAAGTTCCATTCAATTAGACGTGATACCAGCAGCTCAGCATTGGACTTGGTGAGTCCTAAATCTCGGACCAAGTCATCCGGCTCTTGTTGATTGGGAAAGTGTGGAGTGTCTCTGGAACATTCTCAAAGATACGATTCATCATCACTTTCCCCTCCGTCATCGACGATGTTCTCATTGACACCCATTACGTCAGCCATTACATCGGCCCGCGATAACAAGACAGGATATAAACAATCGCCAATTATTGACAAAAACCTAAATATAGACAAACAAAACATACACGATTGGAATCAGTATGGAAAACTGAGTCTAACAAGACCAAAAACAAAAATGAAAAAAATTCTTTGTTAAACAGTGAATAATGTTATTGGTGGTAGCAACTGTTACGAAAATGCTTTTTTTACTACTTTGGAAAGTCTCACTGGAAGTATCGACAAACGCTGATTCTTTTCTATGCGCCATTGTATTATAATTCATTAAACTTTTTTGTTCATTGATATCTTTTAGTATTTTATTCTTGCAGCACCAGCTGAATTTGTTGAATGTAGGACAGTCTCTTTGTAGCGTAAATAATGAAGGTTATATCATGTCCTTCAAGCTCCAGAAGTCTCTCAAAACCTGAATTAAATCGTCTAGTGAAATCAAGGATAAAATATAAAAAGACATTGGTCCATGTAAAGTGTTAATTATCTCTCTCTCTCTCTCTCTCTCTCTCTCTCTCTCTCTCTCTCTGTCTATTATATAATCATCATCATGAGCCGTTTAAGTATCTACTGCAGGACTGGCCTATCCCGGCCAAAGTAGGGATGATACAGCCAATGTATCTTTACCAAGTGGATTAGGCTGTCTGATAGAGATTGTATGTAGGGTGAGAAGTGCTTGTAAGTGTAATTGTAGGATTGTAGTGGCTTTGGATGTGTGTGTAGTCTGTGAACAAAGTGTAATCGGCCCTCGCAAGCCGACTGGATGCAAACATACTTTACAGTATGCGACAATGGTTCAACTACAGCACCCATGGTGTCCGTGAAACCAGTACATGGCTGATAGAACGCTTCCAAACTATATTACCCTGGCGGGGCGCGAACCCTCGCTCTCCAGTATGTGAAAATGCACACTTTACCACTGTAGCACAGAGGCTCCATATATATATATATATATATATTGTTACGGAACAGAGAAAGATAATGTACACTTTAAGTGAGAATACTAAAAATCACTACTGTCCCGTAAAGTTCCAGGTTCAAAACAAAAGAGTTAGGTAAAATTACTAGTTAAAGTTTAATGCTCAAACTAACAACAAAACATTCAGGACTCATAAGGATAATGTAATGGCAAAAAAGAGGTTAAATGTATGGTTAACTGCAATAGCCTCTATTAACACAAAATTAGCAAGAGTAAATTTATCTAAGTCAGCCCTGATAAAATGAGATACCAGATAATACTCAGTGAATGCCAGATAAATAATTACAGATACAAACTATTATCAAAAATGACTGACATAAAGAACCCTACATGAATTACAAAAACTTCACTAGGCCTACAAATTAAACTTATGCTATACAGTACAAGAAAAAATGCAACAACAGTAATACTCAAATTACACACAGCTGCTAGATGTTTGGAGATTTCTTGAGCACTCACAATAATAATAATATCTGTACAGGGGAGGACAGAGATGTGAACAAAATGAGGAGCAGATCTAAGTGGCAATGATGCAGAGACTGAGCTCATTATATAGGGGCCAGCAGAGCCTGATACAACTTGTAAGAAGGACGCGCAAATGAAGCCACGGGGACAAAGAGATGAAAATCCCGCAAAGTATAACAGAGAGAACGACTTACTCTACTATAACGGTAGAAGGGGGGGACTGAGGCAGAACACGCTCGTGATCAAACATGCAGCAACTGTGCGTTAAAATTACACAAAGGATGATGAAATCATAGGCTATGTAACACCTCCCCACAAAGAAAAAAGAAATTTACAAAGGAAATTTCTTATTACTCTAAAACAATCTGTATATGGCATTACAGACCATGCAAAGGTCTTTCCTAATGTTACAAAACATGAGATCTCCCTAGCACGTTCAGTCATAGGTACTTGCCAGTATCCCTTTAACAAATCAAACTTACTTATGTACCTAGCCTTTCCGATCTTGTCTATGCAATCTTCCACACGAGGGAGAGGGTAAGTGTCTGTTTTGGTTATCTGATTAACACGTCTGTAGTCAATGCAAAGCCTCTGTGACCCACCTGGCTTAGGGACTAGAGTGACAGGAGAACTCCACTCACTCTGACAGGGCTCAATCATCTTGTGGTCCAACAGGTAGCCAAGCTCCTTCTGGATGAGAGGAACTTTCACTGGGTTCACACGGTAAGGAGGCAATTTAATTGGCTTTGCGTCTCCAACATCGACATCATGCATCAACACAGTGGTTCTTCCTGGAGTAGCACGGAACACTTGCGGGTACTCCTGCAGTAATGCCGAAAACTCCTGCCTTTCCTTGGGAGGTAGATGAGAAAGCTTAGTCTGGAGATCATTCATGATATCAGGATTCTTCCCCAAACTATCACTCAGGCTCATACTACATGGGAGAGCTTCACTTGCAGACTCGGGTGGAACAGCTACAGTGCAGACTGGATTATTTTCGTCCCGCCTGTGATATAACTTTAGCATGTTGATGTGACATAGTTGCTTGCTCTTTCTACGATCTGGTGTGGCGATGACATAGTTGACATCACTGAGTTTCTTCTCCACGAAATAAGGACCACTAAACTTGGCTTGAAGAGGTTGCCCATGAACTGGTAGCAGAATCAAAACCTGATCTCCTGGCTGAAAGTGGCGTAACCTGGACTTCTTATCATACCAAGTCTTCATCTTCTCCTGAGCAGCTCCTAAATTCTCTCTCGCCAGCTGTAAAGCAGTGGACAGCCGTTCTTTGAACTTCATCACATACTCCCGCAGGTTGACGTCATCTTCCTCCGACAGCCAGCATTCCTTGAGTAACTTAAGGGGTCCTCTTACTTCATGGCCAAACAGTAGTTCAAAAGGTGAGAAGCCCAGAGATTCATTTGGAGATTCTCTTGCGGCAAATACAACAAATGGAAGACCTTTATCCCAGTCTTTCTGATGTTCCAAACAGTATTTCTTGAGCATCGATTTGAGTGTTTGATGATATCTCTCCAACGCTCCTTGGGTCTGGGGATGGTAAGCTGAAGACGTGATCTGGGTGATGCCCAACTCTTTCAGAGACTGCTTGAAAACGTTTGACATGAAATTACTTCCCCGGTCTGACTGTACCTCCTTGGGCAGACCAAACTTTGTGAAGAACCCTAGCATTTCCTTAACTACGTTCATTGCCGAGATGTTTCTAAGTGGAATGGCTTCAGGATAACGAGTAGCCATATCAATCATGGTCAACACATAAGAAAATCCTGAAGAAGTCTTAGGAAGAGGGCCCACAATATCCACCAACACACGGGTGAAAGGCGCCTCAAAAGGGGGAATGGGAACTAGAGGTGCAACCTTTTCGGTCTGATTACACTTCCCCACAACTTGACAGGTGTGACAAGACTCACAATACCAGGAAACATCCCTGAAGATACCTGGCCAGTAGAAGCGTTTCAAAATGCGTGCCACAGTCTTCCTCACTCCAAGGTGTCCTGCCAAACTGGAATCATGAGCCACTCTAATGATATCCTGCCTACAAACACGAGGGATGACAACTTGATGTACAACCTCCCATTCACAGTCGGCTGATGCTGTTGGGGGTCTCCACTTCCTCATAAGTACTCCTGACTTTACATAATAACAATTAGAAGCACCGGCTGACTCTTCTTCACTGTAAGCAGAGTTAGCTAGACCTTTCAACACAGGGTCAGCAACCTGCAACTCAACCAACTCTTGACGAGACAAATTATCAACACTACGGGGTACTGCCTCATCTGGTGAGTGGTCCAAATTAGCAAGAAAAGTGTCAGCTAGGAGAACATCATCATCATCATTATCCTCTAAATCACCAGTAACTTTAGACTTAGCCCTAGTGACAGCACATGCAGGGAACACATCAGGGACATCACAATCCTGGGACGCAGCCACTGGCTCACCAGACAACTGAGGAGCTGGACACACTTGACTTCCACCAATATCATTTCCAAGTAAGAAAGTTACACCTGACATTGGGAGTGTCTCAACCAACCCAACCATAACAGAACCATTAACAAAACCAGACTCTAAATTCACTCTGCACAGAGGGACAGAGAAGTAATTATTCCCTACACCTTGTAAGATTACAGTTTCATCAGAGGAATTAACATTAGAGCCTAGAACACTGGTCAGCATAAGGGATTGGCAAGCACCTGTATCACGATATATTTTAACTGATTTCCTGTCATTACTGTCCAGAGGACTGACAAAACCATCAGACAGGAAATTAGCACATGAACTCTTGAGAGTGTCACCCACGTTACTGCTCAAAAGAGGAGCTCCATCATGAGAATTTAAGTTACCCCTCAAAGCAGGTTCAGTTAACTCAGTTAAAGAATTCTGGGAACTCTCAAGAGTGGACACTAGACCAATTGACTGAATATTTAAAGACTCCTTTTTGTTCACATCACGCTTTCTCCTGAAACATCTCTCCGTAGTATGACCAAGCTTACTACAATAAGTACATTTACTTTTCTGAAATCTAGAGGTGAAGCTGGTATTTACTTCCTGAGAAACATCATCTTTATTCTCTTTCCTGTTACCTGTACTCTGAGTAGAGGCAACGTACTTACTCTCAGCTTTCCCTTTTTTCTTTAGAATATCTCTTGTGAGTGAGAACATACTCATCAGCTAAAACTGCAGCATCAGACAAATTATCTATTCTTTTCTCATCAAGATATAGGCTTACATCTTTACTAATACACCTTTTGAAATCCTCCAGCAAAATCATCTGCTTAAATTTACCAAAATCAGAATCCACATTCTTAGAATTTAACCACTGCTCTAACAGATCTTCTTTGATTTTTGCATACTAAACATGGGATTGCTTATCTTGCTTGTAAGTTGTCCTAAATTTTACTCTATAAGCTTCAGGAACAAGCTCATAGGCCTTAAGAATCAAGCTCTTAACTACATCATAATTATCACATTGATCCTGAGGCAAAGATGCATAAGTTGCTTGAGCTTTACCGGTGAGAACAGTTTGAAGGAGTACTGGCCAATACTCCTTAGGCCAATTAAAACCTGTAGCTACCCTCTCAAACAACTGAAAATACTTTGTTAAATCAGATTCATTAAAAGAAGGGGCAAGTTTAACATTTTTAGCCACATCAAAATCATCAGAGCTAGATGATCCAGTTCCACCTTGTTTCATGCGATACTCATGGTCTGCCTGAATCCTGGCAAGTTCAATTTGTGCCTGAGCCTGTACCTCTGCCTCTTGAATACGAGCATTTGCCTCATTAACACGAGCCTCATGCAGGGCTAGCTGTAACTTAGCTAATTCAATCTGCGTTTGCTCATTTGGAGGAGTTACATTAAACAAGCTTTCATTAATCATGGCAACAATCTGATCTTTAGACTGATGAGAGCGAACAACAAATCCCAATTGTTGAGCAACAATCTTAAGTTCATTCTTTGTTCTGTTTTCTATATCACACACTGTTTGCACATTTGACAAAAAGTCCTTGGCTTCATCAAGTGTAGTAATAGTAGACATAATTAATAAGAAACAGTCACAAAATATCAAGCAATATCCTTATGATAATATCCTGAATATCCTGATATGAGGTCGCCAAATTTATGTTACGGAACAGAGAAAGATAATGTACACTTTAAGTGAGAATACTAAAAATCACTACTGTCCCGTAAAGTTCCAGGTTCAAAACAAAAGAGTTAGGTAAAATTACTAGTTAAAGTTTAATGCTCAAACTAACAACAAAACATTCAGGACTCATAAGGATAATGTAATGGCAAAAAAGAGGTTAAATATATGGTTAACTGCAATAGCCTCTATTAACACAAAATTAGCAAGAGTAAATTTATCTAAGTCAGCCCTGATAAAATGAGATACCAGATAATACTCAGTGAATGCCAGATAAATAATTACAGATACAAACTATTATCAAAAATGACTGACATAAAGAACCCTACATGAATTACAAAAAACTTCACTAGGCCTACAAATTAAACTTATGCTATACAGTACAAGAAAAAATGCAACAACAGTAATACTCAAATTACACACAGCTGCTAGATGTTTGGAGATTTCTTGAGCACTCACAATAATAATAATATCTGTACAGGGGAGGACAGAGATGTGAACAAAATGAGGAGCAGATCTAAGTGGCAATGATGCAGAGACTGAGCTCATTATATAGGGGCCAGCAGAGCCTGATACAACTTGTAAGAAGGACGCGCAAATGAAGCCACGGGGACAAAGAGATGAAAATCCCGCAAAGTATAACAGAGAGAACGACTTACTCTACTATAACGGTAGAAGGGGGGGACTGAGGCAGAACACGCTCGTGATCAAACATGCAGCAACTGTGCGTTAAAATTACACAAAGGATGATGAAATCATAGGCTATGTAACAATATATATATATATATATATATATATATATAGATATAGATATATATATATATATATATATATATATATATATATATATATATATATATATATATATCCTACCCCCGCTAATACCAAGACACCACTCCTGTTTGAGACAGCCCTATTATATATTCAATATGGATGGTGGGTGTTAGTGACGAAGTGGTGACATGTAGAGGTGTATGGTATGTAGAAGGACTCCTGGGCCTTGGGAGCAGGCTGTGAAGCCTATACCCCTATATATATATATATATATATATATATATATATATATATATATATAAAACCATCATCATCATCATCAGCAGCAGCCATAACTAGTCCACTGCTGAACAAAGGCCTCCCCCAACCTTTTCCACGAACTCCTTGACTGAGCCTTTGCCACGTTTTCCCTGCAAATTTCTCTATCTCATCTCTCCATCTCCTGTCTGGCCTTTTTCTGCTACGCTTACAATCCCTTAGTGTCCAGTCTGTCAGCCTCTTGCTCCATCGGTTATCCCTTAATCTTGCTATATGGCCTGCCCACCTCCATTTCTTTTATAACTTCTATAATATCTTTGCTTTTACTCTGCTCTCTCATCCAAGTTGATCTTTTCCTGTCTCTTAAAGATACTCCCAACGTTGACCTTTCCATTGCTCTCTGAGAACAGATTAGTTTATTTTCCATTGATTTTGTCAGTTTCCAGGTCTCACAACCATACGTCATAGCTGGAATTGTACATTCGTTATATACTCTTCGTTTCATACAAACTGGCAAGCTACTTTTCATAATGTCTCTATGTTTACCGAAAGCTTTCCATCCAATTGTAATGTGCCTTTTTATTTCGCTCTCATGATCTTTTGTTAATTTTAGTATTTGTCCCAAGTAGTTGTACTCCTCAACTTCTTCAAGAATTTCATCGCTTATTCTGATGACGCTCTTTGGTGTTTGTGGATTAAACATTAGTTTTACTCCGGTTCATCTTCAGTCCTACTTTCAGACTTTCTCTGTTCAGGTCATTCAACAT
The DNA here is from genome assembly GCF_032717465.1 of Coenobita brevimanus. Classification (NCBI taxonomy): domain Eukaryota; kingdom Metazoa; phylum Arthropoda; class Malacostraca; order Decapoda; family Coenobitidae; genus Coenobita; species Coenobita brevimanus. The sequence goes on from NC_137036.1 coordinate 11,274,596, forward strand.
TTCTTGCAATGTCTCTGCTGTTTCTGAGATTAGGACAATGTCATCTGCAAATCTTAAATGATTTAGCTTTTCTCCATGTATGTTCACTCCTTTGTTTTCCCAGTCCAGCTTTCTGAAAATACTTTCTATGCATGCTGTAAATAATTTTGGCGAAATTGTATCTCCCTGACGCACGCCCTTCTCAATCTTGATTTTTTCCGAATCCTTATGTAATTAAACTGTAGCAGTTCCCTCTTTATATATGTTTTCGAGCAGTTTTACAATGTTCTCATTCACTCCTTGTTCTCGCAGTGAATTTATAATCGCTATGTGCTCCACTGAGCCGAAAGCCTGTTCGTAATCAACAAAACCTAAGCATAGTGGTATATTATATTCTGTAGTTTTCTCATTTAGCTGATTCATTTTAGTAGATGATCAGTGGTTGAATACCCGCTTCGGAATCCTGCCTGTTCACGAGGTTGGTTCTTCTCCAAAATTGTTATTCTGTTCGTAAGGACTTTAGTGAATTGTTTGTAAATGACTGATAATAAGCTAATGGGTCGATAGTTACTAAGATCTTTTGAGTCACCTTTTTTGTAGTGTAAAATAACTGTTGCATTACACCATGTTCTGGGAATTTTCTTCTTTTTGATACACTTAGTAAATAAGTGAAGAAGCCTATTTTTTACTTCTACTCCTGCATCCAAAAGTAAAACTGCTGCTACTATATTCCATCTTCTCCCGGAGCTTTCCCTCTTTTCATTTTTATAAGGAAAATACTTACTTCGTCTGTTACCTCAGGTATTTCACTTGTGTCAACTGAAAAGTTAGCTATTGGTACTACTGTCTTTGATGCATACAATTCTTTGTAAAATTCTTCGACTCCCTTCACCATCTTATCTCGGCATTTAATGATTTCACCGTTTTTTTTTTTTTTGTTTTTTTTTTTTTAGTTGATGTCATTTGTTGCTTTCCTAGTGCCATTTTACTTCGGTCCTGTTTCAAACTTTTTCAATTTTTGATGGTTTCTTTGATCTGATCCATGTTTCTCTTTCTTTTTTTTCTTCTCTTTGTCTTTTGTTGATTAGCTTATTTAATTCCGCTCGTTCTATTTCGTCTTTCTTTGATCTTGATTTATTATCTTCAAAGAAAGTCTAAGTTGAGCAGAATATGTACTACACAGGGACGTAATTTACTAAGTTTCGTCAGACCACTCTTCTTATTTCCTCTCTCCACTACCTGTCGGTTCTATGGCTAGCCCCTTTGTGATGTCTTCCACATTCTCGTTTAGCAGGGGTCGTGTCACGTGGGTATACTGTCGTGGAAGCTTCTAGAACTCTGTATGTCGGTGTGTATGTACAGCTTCCGGTTCACTTCTAGCATTCCTTCACTTAGGATTTGCAAGCTAGTTTCCTTTTGCTTGATTCTCGCTGATCTTCCTATCTCATCCCCTGGCTTGGTGCTTCTATCTACCTATCTATCTATCTATGAGCTGTATTATTATAATATGGAGTCCTGACACCTGTACCTACAAAAGTCTTTGCTATGCTATATCAAACCGTCTGAAGCTTGCTAGAATATTATGCAACGAACGTCACTCGACTGACATGGTTAACGGAGTTAGTAGTTTAACAGTCACATACTTATTTTACCACCCAACTTTTCTTCCCGCTAAGTGACAGATTAATCCTTTATATCATTTTATCTCTTCCTATTACTTAGTATCTTTCCATCCTATCTTCCCCAATAAAGTTTGCTCCTTCTAATTTCTTTCCCTGCCCGCTCCCTCCTTCCCGCATCTCACGTTCCTCTCCTTCCAACCTTCCTTCCCATTATTTATGGGGAGTGTATCCAGTAGTGTGAAAGGAGAGAATCCACCAACTACGGTAAACATGCTCGCTCAGTTTGATGAGGAGGAGAGAAGACCAAATACCAAGCAGAAAACGAGAGAGAGAGAGAGAGAGAAAGAGAGAGAGAGAATCCGACAGATGTAAATGTGTGACTATGCACTTTGGCGACAAAAAAATTTAATATGGAAATCACATGGTCGATACCCCACTAACGGAATTAAGGAACGAAATTTTTTTAGGAGTTATTATCAGTAACGACGCCAACAACTCAATGCAGAGGATAGCAGCCAGTAACAGGGAAAAGAAAATGCTCGGCTACATCGCTAGGAACTTAGATCATATAACGGCCGATGTAGTCTGTTATCTTTATATACCATTATTAGTTAAACTACACATAGATTACTGTGTGCAACTTTGGTCCCAGAATATTACTGTGGGCGAAGACAGACACGAGTGAGTGTAGTATAGAGCCACAAAAATGACCCCATCGCTGCGAAATCTAAGCTATGAAAGGCGATTAAATGCACTGAGTATATTTTCCCCCCTCTGTGGTTTAAAACAGAAAAAAAAATAACAAGACACTTCATGGATCTAATACAATTATTTAAAATTCTTAACAAATATGATATGATAGATTGTTCGGTATGAGGACGTGTTTTGTGATTATCAATATTGGAACGAAACTCAAAAGCAAGAGATGCAACACTACTACGCAAAAACAGATCACTTGATTACCGGTGTAGTGGAACCATGAAATAAGCTACCACCATCAGCAGTTTGTGCAAAACCTATTGATATGGTTAGAATATGGCTACACAAATATTTCAAGTCTAAAAGCCATGACAGAATGTTGTTTATTTTCATGTGAAGTGTATGCTGATGACGGTGAGACGTTTGCTTACTAGTGAAAACAGTCGGCGACTATGCATACTCTTTCCTTTACAGTTCTGTTGATGAGAGATTACATAGTGTATAGATGTTCCACTTCTGCCTCTGCTGTAAGACTATACATGCTTGTTCTTTCCAAGAGGCATGGCGTATTTTCTACTTTTTTTTCCTGTTGGTCTTACAGGACGGTGTGGTGAGTGGGGGAGAGCCTTCCTCTTTTCTATCGTTTTTCCGTACACAGTGGCAATATCTTGGTAGAAGAATTAGCATATTTCTCCAACAAACAACCTCGTCAAGTGCCACTAGATGTCATGTTATTTATGCTTCCTATGTACTCCTGTGTAATTCTCTCTCTCTCTCTCTCTCTCTCTCTCTCTCTCTCTCTCTCTCTCTCTCTCTCTCTCTCTCTCTCTCAAAACCAATAAAATTAAAAAAACAATATATATATGCACACACACACACACACACACACACACACACACACATACAGAATAAATATATATATATATATATATATATATATATATATATATATATATATATATATATATATATATATATATATATATATATATATATATATATATATATATATATATGTATGTATGTATATATGAACGTATAAGTAAGGTAGTAATATAAGGCTGGAAATAAACAGTAAAGTGAGCATTGTGAGCGCGTGACGGGTAAGCGAGCGTTTGTACATACGCCTATCATCATATTTTCATCTTGGTGTAAACTTTTAGCAATTCTGGTGAGGTAGTTAAAGAATACCAGAAATATAACTGAGCTATTTACTTTCGTTTTCTCTATCTCCTACGTTTTCTCTCTGGATGTGCATATAGCGAGGCGCCGTAGCATTTATCACACCCGCAGTGTTCAGTTCTCTGCTCCTGACTTGCCGTGTCAACAAACTATATACATCTGTAAACGCTTTGCTATTGATCGAATGATAAAATCCAGAAATGGGACGATTCCCCTTGAACAAAATATAGAACAAAGGTTCCTGTAATATTATGAGCGAAATATCCGATATTTAATTGTTAAAATTCATGTAAGGAACCAGTGCTACAACGGGAAATCTTTTTAAATTCGATTTCATAGTGGAGCATGTCAGTTGAAGCCCTCAGTACATTCATTTGGAAAACTGGGATTCCAAGAGGATTCTTTGGTTTCGAGTGAATAAATAGCTAAGAACTAAACGTATTGAATGTATCTACTATCTGCTGAAATAATATATTCTCTATCTCACATAGCAGAAAAGTTATTAGCCTCTGAAAACCATTATGGTCGGCCGGGTAGTTTCGGGGCCGCTCATTTCTCAGCTGAGCGTACACATCGTTTCGCTGGCTGCGATCTCTCGCCCGTAACCAGGTAACATGTTGCATCAAAATTGTCGGTCCATCACAGGCCATCATGATGCAAGTAATATGTGCTACATTATATCAGCGACTGTAATATTAGACATTAAATGAAGGACCTTTAAATTGTATGATTATATACTAATTTCGTAAGCAAAATAAAATATCAAAAAACACACAACTTAAACAATATTATTTATATTGTTTCAGAAAAATACTGGGCACATAAAGGTCCGATATTTGATTTATACATCACTGGCTGGCAAAAGAAAATATATTATTCTCTTGATGATGGCCTGTGGTGGAGCAAAAATTTGTGATGGAAAATGATAATTCCAGGTATTACGGTCCTCTTAATATTACTTTGGATATTGCGATGCCGTAGAGGCCAGCAGATGTCTTATTTCGTCAATATATATATATATATATATATATATATATATATATATATATATATATATATATATATATATATATATATATATATATATATATATATGCAAAATAAACAAATAAATGAATATATATATATGCAAAATAAACAAATAAATGAATATATATATATATATATATATATATATATATATATATATATATATATATATATCATACTTATGTTTGTTGTTTTTCTTCTACCTAAAACGGATTCACACAGAACAATTCAAATTTTTCCATAATAACCTCGATTAATAAAATATACCGTACGGTAGTAACATTTATTGCTTTCCCTGCAAACATTCCCTCATAACACGAAAGAAGTGAGCAGCGGCGCGCAAGTGACATCATTGTTGGCTGCACGCTCTGACTGGTCGTATTTTGCCATGGGAATGATACCCCTACTGAGAATATGCAAGCTGGCAACCTCCATAATTAGTGAAGAATCGTCGGCCAAGCAGTAGTTCTATGCCATGTTTACGTCACATCCTGTGAGTACCCTTGTAATACTCTCTCTCTCTCTCTCTCTCTCTCTTTAATTACCAGTCCATTAATCTGGTCTTTCTATTTATTGATGTGCAATAATCCGCAATGCTGTTGACTTTCCCCTCATGCCAAAGATTATAAGGGATTACCAGTCTGAGAGAGAGAGGTTAATAGATTTATAATGTGTGTGTGTGTGTGTGTGTGTGTGTGTGTGTGTGTGTGTGTGTGTGTGTGTGTGTGTGTGTGTGTGTGTGTGTGTGTTTTGAGACAAAGAGAGAGAGGGGATAAGAGGGAGTGAAATACTGTAGACAGACTGAGAAAGATGGAGACAAATATTCATCATTTGTGTTTGTGCGCGTGTCCTGTCCTAGGCATCGTCAGCACAAAACCGGAATGAAGCTGCAGGAGCATTACTGAGATGGATAACTTTTTACGGCACAAAAATTCAGTCTGGCGCTGGGGAAGTGATATCCGGTTTGGTCGGAAATGTTGGCACGAAACTTCGTCATCTATCCAATACAAGATATGGACAAAATATGTGTACGTTAATGTTATGTTAACGAATGATATTGTTTTTTATTTATTATACGATGAATGATAACTGTGTTAGTTCTTTTCCGTGGGTCTAATAATCCCGTGGTTGACCTGACCAACTTCCGAGTTAACTCACTTGGAGCTAGTGATTAATCTGGTCACGTCGATGGACAGAGTTGAATAAGTTAACGTGGTTAACAGAGAAGAATTCAGAAGACGAGAAAAAGAAAAGGAGAGGATAGTCATCATCATCATCATCATCATCATCATCATCATCATCATCATCATCATCATCATCATCCTTGACCTCCTAGGGTGGCCATGCTTCCATTCACTTATCATTCAAGCCCCCGGAATCCTGGCTATATCGGATACACCAAAAACATTCTCCACGTTCTGTAGCTTCACAAACTCGTATCCGATAGGTTCAATCCGGACGTTGCCACGTTAAAAAGGGGTGCCAAACCCTTGATCATGCACTTCTCCTCACAACATTCATCCAGCCAGCTCGATCTCCTGTCAGTTCCCTAGCCTCACCGACTTCCAAACCCCTCTTCCTCACACACTCATCCGCCATATCCCTCCACCTTCTCCTTTGTCCACCTCGCCTCCTCCCTCCTTCAAATTCGCTCAGATATACTTTTTTCACTACTCTGTTATTATCCATTCTCTCCACATGACTATACCATTTCAGAACACTCTCTTCGATTCTGGTGTCCACCGACTTCTTCACTCCACATCTTTCACTAATCACATTATTCCGTATCCTATCCACCCTCTGTACTCCACATACATTCCTCAGCAGCCCCATCTCCGCTGCTCTTACTCTTGACTATTCATTTTCGTGCCACTCCATAGTCTCACATCCATATGTTAAAGTTGGCACTAACACTCCTTCATGAAAGCCTCGTGCAGTTGCATCACTCAAGCCTCTGTTTCTTATCAAGGCCTTCATTGCACCAGCTACTTTTCTTCCTCGTGTCACTCTGCTTTCTACTTCTCTTACACGTTTTCCTCTCTCTTCTATCACTGTACCAAGGTATTTCAACTCACTAATTCCAGTCTCTCTCCATTCACTGTAACATCGCACTGGGAGTCACCTTCTTTCTCAGTTACCATTACTTTACTCTCTTCTTCGTTTACCCTCAAGGCACGACTCTCACACACATCAGCAAAACTCTGCACTAGCCTACCAAGTTCTTGTCAGGTACTTGCAAGCGGTACGGCATCCTCAGCATACAACAAATTTGTGATGTTCCATCCATCACCATTCATTACCAATGCCATCCCTCTCTCCATTACTTGTGTTTTTACTTCTCTCATCACCCCATCCATAAATATATTGAACAATCACGGGGACATCACACAACCTTGTCGCATGCCCACACCTATTGTGAACCATTCACTTAGATGCCCACTAACCCTTACACATGGTTCACTACCATCATAAAAACTCTTGACGGCACGTAGCTGCTTACCATCTACACCGTACATGCGCAAAACTTTCCACAATCATTCTCTGTCCACTTTGTCATATGCTCTTTCCAGATCCAGGAATGCCATAAACACCTTATGGTTCTTCTCACAAGCCTTCTTTGCTATCTGCCTCACTGTAAATATTTGATCCACACATCCTCTGCCACTCTTAAAGCTACCATGTTCACTCACTAGGACTTCTGATATCTCTCTTTTTTCTTTAATAATTCTTCCATATACCTACCCTACCACACTCAAACTTATGCCACAATAATTCTTGCACTCACTTCTTTCACCTTTATTTTAGTACAGGGGTACAGTTACAACCTTTTCCCACGCTGCAGGCACAGTTTCACTCATCCATGCCTTCTTACATATCTCCAGCAAACACTTCATTCCACTTTCCCCACTACATTTAAGCATCTCTGCATACACCTCATCAACCCAGCTGCATTCCCATTTTTTAACCGCTTCTCAGCAGTCTTCGCCTGTGCGAGTGTCACGTCTCCTTGTACTGCATATCTTCTCTGCACACCCCGAAAACCAGTCATGTTTACAGCCACTCTGCTCTCTCTATTCCCATTATCATGCTTTAAAAATATCCTTTTCATCTGTTCCCTCATCCCCATGGGTTAATAAACTACCACCTACATCCTTCACACCATCATATTTCTTTCCACTTTCACTTTTACATTTCCACACCTCTATCCAGATTAACTTCCTATTTTCAGAGTAGTTTGCATTCATTATTGTTCCTAGATCCTCATTTGCCTCTCTATTTCCTCTTCACTCAACTCTTTACGTGCTTCTTGCTCTCAACATATTTAGTTCTTATTTCAACTGATCCCCTGTCCTGTAACCACTTTAGCCACTTCTTCCTCTTTTCCTCCACTGCTCTCTTAATGTTCTCATCCCACCACTCCGTACATTTCCTCTTTGTTGATACTCTTGCCACGACACACAACGCTTTAGTATTCCTAACTAAGCAATTCCTATATGCATTCCACAGGCTGCCCAGATCCATTTCATTCCAATTCACTAATTCTAACTCCTTCTCTACTTTGGTCCTGTAATCATGTGCCATTACTTTGATCCTCAGCTTCTCAACTTTCAGTCTTTCTCCCTGACTGCTCCTTTATCTCCTGATCCACCTCACTCCACTCAGCTTGATCTTGCATGCCACAATCATATGATCTGACAGACCTCCACATCGTCCTCTCGCAGCCCTCGTATCAGCAACCATTCCCATCAACGACCTCTCTACGAGCATGTAATCATGCCGGCTTCTTTCAGCATGATCCCCGTTCCCTCTATACCGTGTATATTTATGTGCATCTCTATGGTTGAAATACTAGTTACAAATGCACAACCTTCACTCCAGACACATATCCGTTAGTCTCTTCGACTTATCATTTTCTCCTGGTACTCGATAACAACCCATTATGTCATTCTCAGGACTATTGCCCATTCTTCCATTCATATCCCCAATTATGATCATTTTATAGCTCCTGGGCATTTCTCCCACTACTTCACCCAGCTTATCCCAAACCTGTCTTTCTCTCCTGTCCTCACACGGTGCATGTGCTACAATTACTGACATTTTCACCTTCTCAAATTTGAACTTCATATAGATACACCTCGTGCTGACACATTTGTTGTCTCTCATTCCACTCTGCTACACCTCATTCATCAACAAAGCAACTCCTTCCTTGCATCTTCCTTGCCCATTTATTCCCGATCTTACACATTTCACACCCTCCCACTTCTCCACTTCACGCCCTTTCATCTCAGTTTCACACAAAGCTATCACGGAAAGGATAGTTTCCTATGAAATAAAGGAGGCAGGTTTGGAGTGATGGAAATGGCTGACATGAATTTTGGTACTCATAGTGCTGTCTGTGGAGTTTAAGTGTGACTTTGAATACTGTATGCTTTTAGCTTGCATGCGCTAGGCTGACAGGCAGATGTACCACAATTTATGCAAGTTGTTTTGATATTTCCGACTGGGTTTTCCTTGGGTCGTGCAAGGCACCAGAAGTGGGACAGATCAATTTGCTCCCTCCAGCAGTCCACATTTTTCCATCCATGATAAGAAAGACTGTGTTTGCAGAAACCTGTTTTCTTGACTAAGTGTTTTGGCAGAGACTCTGCTGAGTTCCACAGTTAGCCACCGAGACTAATGATGATGATGTGTCTGTGATCAGGAGCAGGTAGCGTGTCAGGTGAATCAGAAAAACAGGTGCAGGTGAGTTTCTCCCTCTTTATTATGCCACAGAAAAATACAGCTGTGACAAGAGAGAAAACGGAGTTGAGCTTCTTCTGGCAGGAAGTATAAGTTATCTGACTGCCCTCGTCACCTAGCTTGGGAACCAGCATTGGTCAGCAAATTAAGAGATGCCATTATCTCTCAGACATATGGAGATATGTACACGAGTAAGTGTGAGTTACAACTCTACAGTGCACTTCATACATTTCAGTAAAGCAGTATTAACATTATACGTAATATTAAGACATAAATTTCCCCAAGACTGAGATATGGAATTATATACAGAATTTATACCCTTTCCTTACCCCTCCTTTACCCTCCCTGTTTATGTGTAAAGGCACTAGCCTCAGCAATGTCTGGGCAGCCTCTCCTACACCACACTCAACAGTGAGGAGGCATTTGGTTATTTACCTCAACATTACCTTACATGTCCATTAAATATGAATAAACACATCCATGTATAACATGCATAGTAATGTGAGAACATAACTCATTGTGAGAGTGACGTCAGCACCAGATCATCACTCAGCCACACCTTTTCGATTTCCCCGTCGACACTGTAGTCCTAACTACCGTTTAGCCTTACCAATGTGTAGGTAGCTAACTACTCAGGCAGATCCACTTGTAATCCACGGGAACGGACCTGTGGTTTTAGTGGGTTTACCCTTTTAATGCCTTTCAGATAATAGCCCCAAACACAAACACAGGAGAAGACCACAAGAAGTAGAAGACTAATGCCAGGTACAAAATATGAAGGAGAAAGGTATGAAGGAAAATAGGACAGTATATATGGTTGTAAATCAGTCTTCTTCAGGTAAGTAACAAACTCAGCTCCATTTGACACATGAAACAGTCTTGTTACATTCAACAATGAAATATTGAATAAAGGTAGAAACGGTCTTAACTGGGATGAGAATTTCACCGACAAAGCTAAATGTTAATTGTTAGGCAGAATTACAATCGCTTTACTGTACAGTTCACAAAAAGTGGGTGCAACCTAGTATCCGACCACCTTAACCTGCCTCGTGCCGGCCATTTTTTGACCTTTTTCTTTGGCTAAAATGATAGCTTTTAATGTTGAAACAACGAATTTCGCTATTAAAATGCTCACCGAGGCTCAGAAATGGGTTTTATTGAGCCCTGCATACTCGTGTACAGGTATAGCCGCTCTCTCACGCTCACCACGTACGTGAAAGCCGTTTTCTATGTAAGGTATACTTAGGTATTTATGCTGGGTAGCAATGTTCAGTACACTTTTCTCATTACTTATTACTTCAGCATCTATCACAATTTGCGTGTCTTTCTCACTGTGAATGCATTATCTCACACTTACTTGAAGACAAGTACAACGAACAGTCCTGGCACTTACAAGAAGGTATTTACAACTTGACTTCATTATATAGTCCTTAGAGTTACAAGAAAATATTTACAACCTACACTTACATGAAAATATTTACAAAATGCCTTCACTATGTACAGCAGTGGGTGGGGCACACAGGCAGAGTGAGACAGAGCAAGCATGAGGGGGAAGCGAGTGAGTGTATGGCCTTGACAGCCTGGGGGATTGTAGAGGACCAGTTACCATACATGCCTGCCAATTTTTACCCACGAATCTTGAAAAGTGCAGTCACAGTGAAGTTTTTTTTTATTGTAAACCATTTTAAAACAGCAATGGCACTGGCTGCGGAATTATGTCAGACCGTTTTAAAACGGCACTGGCACGCAACAGGTTAAGGAACTGGTGTTGTGATGCATATGTCAGTGTTACGTCCTCTATCTCAGGGAAGAAGTACTGTTTCGCATGTACATGAGCATGGAAAACTGACTTCAGTCGGACGGAATGGAAAGTGCATCGTTGTAGTGCAGAGGAAGTGTTCGTTTCCAACAAGGCCATCCTACACTCATCTACCTTTGACAGTATAAAGACAAAATGAAAAGCATGACATACATGGAGATCGAGAAAGGAAGCCTTACACTTCTCAAACTCACCCATAGTCTATCTATCTATTTATTGCCAGATGTTGTAATCCCATACAGGGTGGCCACAAACAAATCGCCTCCACGTCGCCCTGTTCCCCGCCATTTTACTGCCCTGCTCCCAACTCACACCCCCTTCTCTCATATATATACCTCTCCATCCCATCCCTCCACCTCATCCTCGGCTTCCCCCCCTCTCCTCCCCTCCATCTCACTCACATACTCCTCGTCAGTCTCTCACCCTCCACCCTCTCTACATGGCCAAACCACCTCAGTGTGTTCCTCCTAATGCTTCCTATCACATCCACATCCACACCACAACGCTCTTTTATATCCTCATTTGTCAGCCTGTCCCTCCATGTGACTCCTCAGGCTCCTCTCAAATAACTTACTTCAACTGCTCTCACTCTTGACTTGTGTTCTTCCAACAACATCCAAGCTTCATTTCCATATGTTAGAGTTCGTATCACAATACTGTCATATAGTAACTTTTTCCCTTCCATGCTCACTTCCCTGTTTCTTATCACTGCTCTCAAGGAACCAGCAACCTTTCTTCCTTGTTGTACCCTTTCAAGGACTTCATCCTCCAAACATGCATCCTTACCCATCACACTCACCAAGTACTTAAACATACTCACATTTTCCATTTCCTCACCATTCAGCCTCACTGTACACTCACTGACTTCACCTCTCTCAAAGACCATCACATTATTCTTCCCTACAGTCACCTTTAGATTCCGTTTCTTACACACTCTCCTAAACTCATCCATCAAGCCTTGCAGCTCCCTTTCGTCTTCACTTAACACAGTATCATTTGCAAACAACAGTACAGGGAGTTTCCAAACACTACCCTCTCTCACTAGGGCCGCTCCAACATCCACTGCCATACCTTGTACCTCTTTTATTACCCCATCCATGTACAGATTGAACAGCCATGGAGACATGATACATCCCTGTTTCAACCCAACTTTCAAAGAGAAAAATTCATTCAGTTCACCATCAAAACGCACTGCAGCCTTAGCATCATCATACATACTCTTCACGGCCTTCAACAACTTCTCGTCTACTCCATATATTCTTAATACTTTCCACAAACCTTGTCTATCCACCCTGCCATATGCTTTCTCCAAATCCAAGAAGGCCGCATAAAACTTCTTTCTCTTCTCTAGACACTTTTGCACTAAAGATTTTAGAATGAATATCTGATCTATACAGCCTCTTCCCTTACTAAAGCCTCCCTGTTCTTCTCCAACAAATTCCTCTGTTATTTCCCTAACTCTGTCAAGAAGTATCTTACCATATACTTTCTCTACTACACAAAGAAGACATATGCCCAAATGATTACCACACGCTTCTTTTCCCCATTTTCCTTTGTACAAGAGAATAATTATAACTGACTTCCAATCCTCCGGGACTCTACCTTCCTCCCAGGCCAATCTCCACATCTTCCACATCCATTCTACTACTATCTCTCCCTCATGCTTCAGCATTTCACCACACAGTTCATCATTAATTCCTGGGGCTTTCCCCAAATTGACTTTCTTCATTGCTTCCACAACTTCCATCCTACTGATTTCTTCGTGCCTTCTCACCTCACTCCTTCTTCCATCCATTCCCCAGCCACTTATAGTCGCATTACTTCCATTCTCTACATTCAACAATTCCTTAAAGTGTTCTCTTCATCTGCTTACTTTTTCTCCCTTCTCCACTAGTAATCTACCATTTTTATCTTTCACTCCCCTACTAACTTCACTGCCACCCTGTCTTCCTCTCTTCACCTCTTTCCACAACATTTTCTTAGACTCCCTCCACTTTACACTCAAATTCCTTCCAAATTCCTTATCCACTCACTTACTCTCTCTTACTAATCTTTTCACCTCTCTCTTCCTTTCTACATATAACTCTCTCTTCCGCCTCTCAACTTCTTCCACGCCCTTATTTCTCATCCATTCGTTATGTTTTCTTCTTTTGTGCCACAGCCTGTCTCACCTCTTCATTCCACCATGCTGTTCCTTGCACTTCCTTCAGTCTTCTCTTCACCCCACACACCACATCACATGCTGCACATATTTCTTCTGTGAATATCTTGTACACACCTTGCACGTCCACCATCTGCTCCAATTCATATTTACCAAATCGTTCCTCCACTTCTCTCTTATATTCTGCCTTTTTTTCATCCTCTTGTAGCCTTTCCACTCTCCTTGCAACAATTTCTTCCCCCCGTCCTTCCCTTCTTCTATTTCTCCATCTTACTTGGATCTTGAATCTGTCTATCTATCTATCTATCTCTTGCCACACGCCTCCACGTCGCCCTGTCCCCTGCCGTTTCACTGCCCTGCTCCCAACTCACACCCCCCTCTCTCACATACTTCTCCACCCCATCCCTCCATCACATCCTCGGCCTCCCCCTCACTCTCCCCCCCTCCACCTCACTCACACTCTTTTCGTCAGTCTTTCACCCTCCATCCTCTCCACATGGCCAAACCACCTCAGTGTATTCCTCCTAACGCTTTCTGTCACATCCACATCCACATTTCAACGCTCCTTTATATCCCCGTTTGTAAGCCTGTCTCTCCATGTAACTCCACAGGCTCCTCTTAAATAACTAATTTCCACTGTTCTCACTCTTGCCTTGTGTCCCTCCAACAACGTCCAAGCTTCACTTCCATACATTAGAGTTGGTATCACAATACTGTCCTGTAGTAACTTTTTCACTTCCATGCTCACTTCCTTGTTTCTTATCACTGCTTTCAAGGAATCAGCAACCTTTCTTCCCTGCTGTACCCTTTCAAGCACTTTACCCTCCAATCCTACATCCTTACTCATCACACTACCCAAGTACTTAAACGTACTCACATTTTCCATTTCCTCACCATCTAACCTCACTGGACATTCACGGACTTCACCTTTCTCAGAGATCATCACTTTACTCTTCCCTACATTCATCTTTAGATTCCGTTTCTTACACACTCTCCCAAACTCATCCACCAAGCCTTGCAGCTCCTGTTCGTCTTCACTCAACAACACAGTATCATCTGCAAACAACAGTACAGGGAGTTTCCAAACACTACCCTCTCTCACTAGGGCAACTCCAACATCCACTACCCTACCTTGTACATCTTTTATTACCCCATCCACGTACAGATTGAACAACCATGGAGACATGACACATCCCTGTTTCAACCTAACCTTCAAAGAGAAAAATTCACTCAGTTCACCAACCACACGCACTGCAGTCTTAGGACCATCATACATACTCTTCACAGCATTCAACAACTTCCCATCTACTCCATATATTCTTAATACTTTCCACAATCCTTGTCTACCTAGCTTGACATATGCTTTCTCCAAAGCCATGAAAGCCACATACAACTTCTTTCCCTTCTCTAGAAACTTTTCCACTGAAGATCTAAGACTGAATATCTGATCTACACAACCTCTTCCCTTACTAAAGCCTCTCTGATCTTCTCCAACTTATTCCTCTGTTCTTTCTCTAACTCTGTCAGTAAGTATCCTAGCACACACTTTTCCTATTATACTAAGAAGACAAATGCCTTTATGATTACCACACACTTTTTTTCCCCTATTCCTTTGTACAAGGGAATAATTATACCTGACTTCCAATCCTCCGGGACTCTACCTTCCTCCCAGGCCAATCTCCACATCTTCCACATCCATTCTACTACTATCTCTCCCCCATGCTTCAGCATTTCACCATACACTCCATCAATTCCTAGGGCTTTCCCTAGTTTAACTTTCTTCATTGTTCCCACAACTTCTATCCTACTGATTTCTTCCTGTCTTCTCACCTCCCTCGTTCTCCCAGCCATTCCCCAGCCACTTATACTCGCATTACTTCCATCCTCTATGTTTAGCAATTACTTAAAATGTTCTCTCCATCTGCTCACTTTTTCTCTCTTCTCCACTAGTAATCTAGTATTTTTATCTTTCACTCCCCTGCTAACTTCACTTCCACCCTGTCTTACTCTATTCACCTCTTTCCACAACATTTTCTTACAGTCCCTCCACTTTACACTCAAATTCCTTCCGAATTCCTCATCCACTCTCTTCTTACTTTCTCTTACTAAACTTTTCACCTCTCTCTTCCTTTCTACATATAACTCTCTCTTCCGCCTCTCAACTTCTTCCACGCCCCTATTCCCCTATTTCTCATCCATTCATTGTATGCTTTCTTCTTTTGTGCCACGACCTGTCTCACCTCTTCATTCCACCAAGTTGTTCCTTGCACCCCCCTCCGTCTTCTCTTCATCCCACACACCACATCACATGCTGCACATATTTCTTCTTTGAATATCCTGCACACACCTTCCAAGTCCCCCATCTGCTCCAATTCATATTTGCCAAATCGTTCCTCCACTTCTCTCTTATATTCTGCCTTTTTCTCATCCTCTTGTAACCTTTCCACTCTCATTGCAAATACTCCTTCTTCCCGTCCTTCCCTTCTATTTCTCCATCTTATTTGGATCTTGATTCTGGCCACCACCAAGTAGTGGTCAGAAAGTCCACTCCCCCAACCTCTATAAGCTCTTGCATCCATTACACATCATCGCATCCTTTCATCCACACACACATAATCAATCATTGCCTTCCTTTCATTCAGTTCACCACCAACCCTTCTCATCACTCGCCATGTATACCTGTAGATCATTTTTTGCCTGAAGAGGGTATTGGCTATCACAACCCCTTCAGGCACCAATGACCACTAACGCACTGCCTTGATTCTGGCCACCACCAAATAGTGGTCAGAAAGTCCACTCCCCCAACCTCTATAAGCTCTTGCATCCATTACACATCTTTGCATCCATAGTTGTTTCTGCTTTATACCTTTTGTCATCAGACACAACTAACACTTCTGGACCCTCCTTCAAAATGACAAGTGTATTGTTAGTAGTAGCAAAAGGGAAAGGAATGAACCGCCATGCATGGTATGTTATAGCATTTCTCATCGGTACCAATATCAGGATGCCATCATGAGTCAACTGGGCCTCCAGTAGTGGATAATAATACTTTAGCTGATTTATACTAAGAAGTGGCGTAAGTCCATGATTCACTATAGCTATGTCAAGATCATTGCTTAAAACATGAGTAGGAAGCAATAAAGCATTAACCGTATTCAAACTTGCATCGATTAAGCCGTCCACCATATTGGCTGCACGCGACTCCAAAGCAATGACTGACTCATTGAGAGCATGTACATTAGATACTCAGCGATTAACACGAAGTTAGTTAGCGTTGGTAGGTTAGTTTGGATGTTGTTCACAATTCCTACGAGATTGTTGGTAGTCACAATTATCCTGTTAGTATTGTTAGTGGATTCACCTAGTTGTTCATATGTGCGTAAAATTAGCCTGTTATTTGCCTTTGCTGCCAATGCCAAATCAAGCATCTGTCTCCCAATTGCACTATGTCCTTGTCTAGTGCCACCAAAGAGCTTTTGAGACAGGATACCTAGAAAGTCCACAAGTCCTCTCTTAGTACGTGCATGGACATGCTGGGCAAGATCAGAATCTGCATTAGGTAAAGTGATATGCAAGTTGAAGTCTGTCGACGAGCCTATCTATATGTTCAGTTTGAAGCCCGACTAATCCCTGTAAGACTTGTACGAAAGCTTCACTGTTCAAGTCAATCAGCTGCTGTTTTAGGTCAGGTAACTTTCTTATGTCCATCAGCTGCTGTTTCAACTCGTGTGACTTCCCCATCTCCATCACTTGGTGTTTCAGGTTAAGTAATCCTTCAAAAGCACCTCTAACAGTGTCTGGAGCTCGGAGATAGTCATCCATAGGGTAGTGCACACAGACAGCGTCTTCTACCACCACGACTTCTAGTGGTCTCTTCAGTGCTCCTGGCATCAGTGCAGTCGTGTCCATGTCAGTTGTCATTCCACCGGTCCATCCCAAGCAATGCAAGAGGAGTACAAGCCACAGCCATATTTTCTGCGAGAGAAAATATTCCCTTAATTGTCCTTGCTGTGGGATCGTAGCTTGCTGCGATACTCTTGGATATGGATAGGTATAGACGATGACATAGACTGCGATGAAGACAGAGGAGACAACACATCAGACGATTGGTTAGTTAGGCCTAGCTCTTGACTTACTGGCTTATCCTGTCGGTATGTACGATCTCTTGAGTTCCACTCGCATCATTTCTAACTCTATAGGTATGTCCATTCACTCTTTCCACAATTATACATGGCCCACGGAACTTAGTGCTGAGCTTAGAAGTTCTGTCATGAGTCTGGACGATCACCTTCTGGCCTACCTCAAGCATCTTGTGTTATTTCACCATCATCTCCACTCTTGAGGCTTTTAATCTTTTCCATACTTCACTATGTATGTGTTGAAATCTTGCAAGTTGGACCTTGTTATAATCCTCTAGATTGTACACCAGAGTAGGAGGTCCAGCTAGCAAATCGTAGGGCAACACTTTCTCTTCTCCACAGAGGATGCAATGAGGAGATTTTCCAGTTGACGAATTGTCTGAGGAGTTTATGGTAGCCACTACATGAGGTAACCAGTCCTGCCAGGCATCCTCCATCGAGTTGATTGCTGGTCTCAGGACTTCCAATATCTTCCTGTTTGTCCTCTCCACAAGGCCAAACTGTAAGGTGTAACAAAGACTTGTTTTACCCAATATGTACAACAGATTTCCTGTAATGCCTGGTTATGAAACTCACTGCCAGTATCGCTGAGCAATACCTTGGATGTAGAGTATGGACAAATCACTGAGGTTACAAATGCGTGTGCCACCTCCTCTGCAGTTTTCGTCTGTAAAGGTGCTAAAACAGTGAATCGTGAAAAATGGCCCACTGCCACTAACACGTAGTGTGAGCCTTGACGACATCTTGGCATCGATAATAGATCAATGGAGACTGTATCCAAAGGTTTTTCTGGCAGGAGATACTCCAAGATGGGAGTTGGAGGTCCAGTTGTTCCTCGTATTTCCACGCACTTGACACACTGACTAATGTGGGCTTCTATGTCCTTCCTCGTTGTCGGCCAATAGTATTCTTTCTTGCCTCATGAATTCATATGTCATGTCCGGGATGACCCGCTTGAGGTACGTCATGAACCAGCTGTAACAAGGCTTGCTGTAGAGTAGCAGGAACGACCAACTGATACACAGTGCACTTCCCCTGTGGTTTCTCATATAAGAGACCTTGTTGAAGGTGGAAGTGATTCATCAGTACCGGGAGTTCAGGGAGACAAGTCTCGTCGCCCGACTCCTAGGCATAGATGACCTGAGACCACATCGCATCCTTACATTGTTCCACTTCTACTATGTCTGGGGATTATCCAGTGAGAGGGATATCCTCACATGGCAGCAGCAATGTTTCTAGTCAGCGCATCTGCAACAACATTTTGACGGCCCAGTAAATATCTGACTTCTGGGTCAAACTCCATCACTTTGCTGTACCAACGTGCGACCTTACTGTACAGGTTCTTCCCTTTGAACAAGTCGTGTATGAGTGCATGGTCAGTTAAAACAATAATCCAGTAACTAAAGATGATATCCCAGAAATGCCCTAATGCCCACACGATTGCTAGAGTCTCCTAGTGTGTCGCCGAGTATTTCCTTTCTGGGGGTCTTAGTGCCCTACTGGCATACACAGTGGTGTGCACTTTGCCTTGCTCATCCTTCTGCTGTAACACTGTAGACAAAGCTCCTATAGAAGCCAGTGAGCTTGAGAAACGAGGAAATGTCATCCTTGGACTTGGGTGTAGGGAAATTTATCATGGCAGTAACCTGATCCGGAAGAGCCTTGATGCCATCACCGTCGATTAAGTGCTCTAGCAATCTAACACATGACTTCAGGAACTCATACTTCGACAGTCTGATTTTCTTACCCACGGACCTTAAGGTTTCTAACATTCTTTTCAACTTATTAATATGAGTGTCCATGTCCTTGCTCACAGTTATCAAGTCTTCAAAATACGCCAAGATGTCCTGCCCTAACATGTCAGCAAACAGTTGATAACTGTGCCACCACTCATATTTGCTATGAAGAGGGGCATCTTGCATTGTAACTACTGGAGAGATCACCAGTACATTATCGACTTCCCTTAAAGGGGCATCATAGCATATCAAGTCGCCTACATAACAACCATCTCTTAGCTTAACTGTGCCACCACTCATATTTGCGATGAAGAGGGGCGTTGTCTGGTCTTGTCCAATACTGCTCAGGGTGGACTTCAGCGACAGTGCCTTATGTTTTACGGTCTCCGGTAAGCATGCCACATCAGTTCCCACTGACACATCAGGTACTCAGACAGGAATTTTGCAGATGCGACTGGGCAAGTGGTGATTCCCACGTACTACAGCCTTTATCTGCTTCCAGCCCATACCCTCCATTTCGTGTTCGTCTGGTGATGCCCTTGACGCTACACATGTCGGGGTAACAACTGGTTGAATGGCTCCTTGTTGGACGCCACTATTTCCAGTTTTGGTTGCTGAGGGAACAAGGCCCATAAACTCCTTCCTATTAAAGGTAATGGAATGTCTCTGGGGGTGTATAACCACATTATACTTCTCCATGGACTCAAGGCCCAATAACCCATCAGCTGGCAGAGGGAAGTCCTCAACCACATAGAATGTAGCCAGTAATACAGGAGATCTTTTATCCGCCCTCAGTGTCAATTACCCCATCACACCTGTCAAAATCACATCGGGTGCCGATAACGTCCAATGTGCTCGAGGCATCAGTTGTCTCAGCCTTTCTAGAGCTCTACTAGACATAATGTTTGCACATGCCCCGGTGTCAACTATCAAGGACACCTGGCCTTTTCCTATAATCCAAGGAATTGACAAAATATCCACCTTTTTTATAGCTCTACACATACATCGGTGAACTGCATTACCTTTTCGGGTTATTTCTGCATGCAGCTCTGAGCTCCCCCCGAACTCGCGATGTTACCCTGTTGCTCGCTATTGGGATTGATAAAGGGGCAGTAGTCCGAGGAATGAGGACACTGACCGTGTATGACACACCACCTTTGTACCTTTGGCTTAGTTGTGCTGTAGTGGACTGGTTACTTGGTTGTTTGTTGCCTGACTGCTTTTAGCAGAAGTACTAGACCCAGACGTGGCAGTTGTGTTGGCCTTGGCAGCCTGGCATGCCGGTTTTTCAGCCTTCCAACACCTTTTAGCTCGATGACCATCTTTATTTCACACAGTACAGAACTTACCAGCAGGGTTTGGTTTCTCTGTGTTCACAGCTAAGACAGTCCCTCCGGCCTCTCCTTCACCTGCCTTCACTTTTAACTTGAAGTTCAAATCATGAAGGGCTATTTCAGCAGGTCTTTTCTCCTGCCTAAATATTCTATCTCACCTAGCAGGGGCCAAACATACCAAGTACTGGAGATACTCTAAGAGACGAGCTACACTCTTATAAAATAATCCTCCAATTATGTCTCCCCAGCCTGAAGTTACCAAAGCTTTGCTAGCTTCCGCATAACACCTGCTTCCCTTCGCATGAGCTTGGCCTTTAGTACAATTTGGATACTGCTGTGCCCTATTTATCATTCTAAACACCCAAGCGTCTGACACATAGCAGTCACTTTCAAATGTATTTATAAGGGCTTCCTTAAACCTCTCATACTCCTGAGCAGTGGGTCCAGTTTGGAAATTAGAGGCTTCAAGCATTTCACCCGCCTGGGAATTTGGCTTAATATGAGCTTTAACATGCCAAAGTTTCTCCCCATCACTAGCAAGCTTCAATCTATGTATCTGAGCCTCACAGTCTCTTAGGAACCGATGTATGTCATAGTCATCTTCCCCAGTAAACTGTATAGTCAGTTGTGCTGTTGGCAACACTTTTATACAGTCTGAGTTCAAAGGTGACTGGGCAATGAGAGGTCCCTGAGATGCCTAACCAGTGCTACAGGTGGTAATGTTTGAGGTAAAGTAGCAGTAGTAAGGCTAGTAGTTGCCATATTAGGTGCATGCCATATAGGACTATTAACATGTGTTTGCATGCTAACACTGTTAGTATTCAGGCCCCAAGAGTTAGCATAAGGAGCATGAGGAAATAAATGAAAATTGCCCCTGCTGTCCAAAAACGTGTGGGGTGCTACTAAACATGCCTGAGGTAAAAGTGAGTACGGAAGTGGTTAGATTAATTCCAGAGCTTAGTGGATTTTGTGGATTTGGAGTGCCCATGGGTGTTGCTGTAGCCTGTTCTGCCCCAATGTTCACAGTCTCATCTGTACTAGGAGTGCCTTCTTCAGTAGGACCAGTGGACATTTCAGAACTATTTTGACACTCAGGCACTGTTTGATATGTATATCCAGAACGCAAGTGCAAAGCATTCAAGTTTTCCTCAATATCTAGTTGCCCAGATGCGTCCTGGCTACCTTCAAGTCTATCCCCAAGATTTCCGCACTCATATCTTCCAACACTTGTACAATCTCATCCAACTTTTCTGCTCTCCATTCACATAATTCTAAGTCTGAATCTATCTCTGATTCACCAGACTCAGTTTCCAACTGTACCTGTTCTAAAGAGATAGCTCCTTCCTCAGTTGTTGGCTGTCTTATCTTTTTTTAATTTTTCGTCCGAGCCTTCTCAGCCTATCCATCTAATCTTTGCCAGCAACTATTCCCTTCCCAGTCACAGGATGTTCTAGACTTACACAGATTAATTTTGGGCTTAGCGATAGAGAACGGGACACAGACAAGATACACAGAAAACAACAATTTTAGGGGGGGACTGAGAAACCTTTATCTTCCCACATTTCCAATACTACCCTGTGTTGATCGCAGAGTGTATGTCTTGTGGAATGATATGCTTGTACACTAACCTAGGTGTATTCAGATGATGATGAAATCCGGGTAGGTTCACACTGCAACTCCGCGAAGATCGCACACAGTCGCCCAGGTTTCCTCCCTCCAGCCGTGCTGAGACGTACCCCCTATGCTGGCCATGTGTCGAGTGCCGCTCTCTCGCACACCTCACCTCTCAGCATGACGTCACCCCCTTCAGTGCTGGCCTCGAGTTCTCCCACGTGACAGAGAGATATCTCACTTGGATCTTGATAGAGACAGAGATGCAAATCTTGAGAGGACGAGTTCACTACTCCGATTATTCGTGCTCTCACTGTTTCTGTCCTTTATCTCACTCCACAATTAGTTCCTTTGCCAAAGTGGGATGTTCTTGGATATTGTGTTATTCACCCAAGATAAACATGAACACGAGCGGTTCCAAGGGTTGCTCACTTCTCGTAAGTTAGAGTCTCTTTTTCGGCCCCTTTTTTTTATCTCCCCGCTGCCACCAATTAGAATGTTTTGGCATAGACTCTGCTGAATTCCACAGTTAGCTGCCGAGACTAATGATGATCATGTCCCCGTGGTCAGGAGCAGGTAGCGTGTCAGGTGAATCAGAAAAACAGGTGCAGGTGTGTTTCTCCCTTTTTTTTTATGCCACAGAAAGATACAGCTGTGACAAGAGAGATAACAGAGCTGAGCGTCTTCTTCTTGCGGGAGCTAGAAGTTATCTGACTGCCCTCGCTGCCTAGCCTGGGAACCAGCATTGGTCAGCAAATTAAGAGATGCCATTATCCCTCAGACATATGGAGATATGTACATGAGTAGGTGTGAGTTACAACTCTACAGTGCCCTTCATACATCTCAAAAAGGCAGTATTAACAGTATATCTAGGAGTAGACTTTAGCACCAGTCGAGCAGGGCAGTACTCCCGAGGTGGATGGAAAGATGATGACAGGGAGTGCTGGAGCTCCCGTTTCATCAGCCCTCAGGACTAGTTCCTGACCATCCCCCTTTGCTTAACTTTTTCAGTGTCTCAGTTACACAGAGAGTAGGCCAGCATGCTCTCCAGAACAATTTCTCTAAGTATCTACACGAAACTACATGCACAGTACATACAACACTTCCTTTTCCAAAATTCAACCAAAATTAATGGCGTCTCAACACTCAGCCTCGGAGTCCCCAGGGTGGGGACCATAAATGCCCCCACCATCCGCCCCTCTCCCGGTGACGATTCAAGATGCCTGGAACCACATTCTGACTCACTTCTTCATTTCTGCAACATTCGCAGCCTTTCCTCAAACTTTCACTCTGTTGAGCACCACCTCTCCTTCTCTAAACCTCATCTTCTCTTTCTGACTGAGACTCAGCTGTCTGAGGCAACTGACAGCAAACCCATTTCTGTATCCTCCTACTTTCTCTATACTAATTTCAAAGCCAAAGGTGGCTGTTGTGTATATATTCGCAACAATTTATCTTGCTCTCATGTTCATGAACTCGATTCTTCTGAATTCTCTACACTCTGGCTTCGGCTTTCCTGTCATTCTCTGACTTAATATATCTGTGATGTTTACTTATCCCCTAATCTACTGAACATCAAAAATTCTTCGACTATCTTACGTCTATGATGGAACACATTCTATCCATTTCTCCTTTCTCTGAAATCTCCATTAAAGATTTCAATGTTCACCACCACCTTTGGCTCTCCTCTCATTTCACTGATTCACCTGGTGAACAAGCCTACATCTTTTCTATCCTTAATGACCTAGAGCAGCTTGTACAGCACCCTACCCATATCCCTGACCGCCTTGGAGGGAGTTCCAACATACTTGACCTCTTCCTTTTGTTAATCTTTTCTCTCCATTGAGGTCTTCTGATCACAATCTTATCACCTTAACATGTCCTATCACCCTGATACGGCCTGTGGACCCTCCAGGGAAACGTAGTCTGTGGCATTTTGGAGCCGCGGATTGGGAGGCCCTCAGGCAGTGATTCTTTAATTTTCCCTGGAATGATTATTGCTTCCATGGCCGGGAGCCATATGAGTGTGCCTTGCGCATTACGGAGGTTATTCTCTCGGACATGGAAGCATACATTCCTTTCTCATATCCTTTGTCTAATGCAAGAAAGCCTTGGTTTAATCACGCTTGTTCTAATGCTGTCCGCAGCAAGGAGAGTGTCTACAAAAGGTACTGGAGCCAACCCACCCCTGAATCACATCATCTTTACGTTTCTGCCCGGAATCGTGCTAAGTCTGTTCTTTGCTCTGCTAAAAATAATTTCATCTGTACAAAATGCTGTCAACTCTCCAACTTGAATTCTTCCTACTCCTTCTGGCACCTTGCCAAAAACCTTTCTAACAACTTTAGCTCATCATCCTTCCCTCATTTTTTCTACTCTGATGGTTCTGTAGCTATTTCTTCAACTGATAAAGTAGATCTCTTCTCTCAGACTTTCTCCTCTAATTCCACCTTAGACGATTCCGGCGCTGTCCCTCCATCACTTCCCCCCTCTGACTTCCTCATGGCTGACATTAAAATTTCTTCAGCTGATGTATTTTCTGCCATCACTGGCCTCAATACTAACAAGCCATATGGGCCTGATGGGGTCCCTCCTGTTGTTCTCAAGAACTGTGCTTCTGTGCTTACACCCTGCCTAGGTAAACTCTTTCGTCTTTGTCTATCAACTTGTACCTTTCCTTCTTGCTGGAAGTTTGCTCTCATTCAGCCAGTCTCAAAGAAGGGTGACCATTCCCAACCCTCCAACTATCGTCCAATTGCTTTAACTTCCTGTATTTCAAAAGTTTTTGAGTCAATTCTCAATAAAAAAAATTTTAAGGCATCTTTCCTATCACAACCTTCTTTCTGACCGTCAGTATGGGTTCTGTCAGGGAAGCTCCCCTGGCGATCTTCTCACCTACCTTTTAGACTCCTGGTCATCCTCCTTTCGGGACTTTGGCAAAATTTACCATTGCACTTGATATCTCAAAGGCTTTCGATCGAGTCTGGCATAAATCTTAAATTTCCAATCTGCCCTCTTATGGTTTCTATCCTTCTATCTGTGCCTTCGTCGCTAGCTTCCTTTCTGGTGGTTCTATAGCCGATGTTGTAGACGGCCATCGTTCTTCTCCTAGGACTCTGTCCTATCACCAACTCTCTTCCTTTTATTCATCACTGACCTTCTAAGCTGTACATCTAACCCTATCCACTCATATGCTGATGACTTCACCCTTCATCTTTCCATTCGGTTCCCGCAACGCCTATCTCAGCAGGTACTTCAACAAACAAGGGATGAGGCTATGGCACACCTAATGTCTGACTTGGTTCGTATCTCTGACTGGGGTTAAAATAATCTGGTTGTTTTTAATGCATCTAAGACTCAGTTCATACACCTATCAACCCGACAAAATTTTCCACAGGTATACCCGCTAATGTTTAATAATATTCAGCTTAATCCTGCATCATCCTTGAACATGCTTGGGGTTTCATTTACTCGGGACTTATCTTGGAAAGATCATATTACATCTCTTGTAAAATCTGCTTCCAAGAGATTAGGTGTGCTAAGCTGACTCCGTTCTTTCTTTACCTCTGCACAATTGTTAACTCTATACAGGGGTTTTATCCGCCCCTGTGTGGAGTACAACTCTCATGTGTGAGGAGGCTCCCCACATACAGCTCTTCCGAATAGGGTGGAGTCAAAGGCTTTTTGTCTCATTAACTCTCCTCCTGTTACTGACTTCCTTCAACCTCTGCCTCTTCGCTGAATTGTTGCATCTTTATCTCTTTTCTATCGCTACTTTAATGGTCACTGCTCCTCTGAACTGTCTGCTTGCATTCCTCCACCTTTACGACGGGTGTGTAGCACCCGTCTAGCAGCAAACTCTCATCTCTTTTCTGTCGAACTCTCTAATGCAAGAGTTAACCGTTACTCCCAGTCCTTCATTTACGCAACAGGTCAACTCTGGAACTGTCTCCCTCTTCCTGTATTTCCTGCGTCCTATGATCTCCAGTCTTTCAAATGCAGTGTGTCCAGGCATCTCGAAATGAATGGATCTTGAATTTGGCTCTCTATTATATTTTGTTTTTCTCTTGGGCAGAACTGTTATTGCGAGCTCATGGCCTTTGGTTACTTCTTCCTCTCACAAAAAAAAAATTTAACACATATACATTTCTCCAAGACTGATATATACATACATATATATATATATATATATATATATATATATATATATATATTATATATATATATATATATATATATATATATATATATATATATCTTCGCCGACTCTGGACAAAGGCTTCAGAGCCTATATGTCCGGGGCAGTAGCCTATCCCAAGGCCCAGTAGTCCTCCTAGACCTCCACATGCACCACTTCGGCGCTAACACCCACCGTCCATACTGAATACATGCTAGGGCTGTCTCATACAGGATTGGTGTATTGGTATTAGCGGGGGTATTTTTACGACATGTCGGCGGGTCCTCTGGTAGATCAGGAAAGTCTGCTTTTTATGAAATTCAAATCCTTAAACTTTTCCCTGCCCCAGCCAGGATTTGAAACTTGGTCCATCAGGACTGCAGGCCGCCTCTGTACTGATTCAGCCACCGCCTTCCCTTCCCTCACCCCTCCTTTACCATCGCTGTTTATGTCTAAAGGCACTAGCCTCAGCAATGTCTGCGTAGCCTCTCTCTCCCACACCACACTCAACAGTGAGGAGACATTTGGTTATCTCAACACTACCTTACTTGTCCATTAAATTTGAATAAACACATCCATGTCTAACGTGCATAGTAATATGAGAACATAACTCATTGTGGGAGTGATACCAGCACCAGAACGTAAGAGTGACGTCATTTTTTCATAATAATTCAATAAACAAGTTAAATTACCAACTAAACATCAAACAAAAATATTGAATTTTCAACTTCAACTCGATGAAGTATTTGTTTTTAATTCTTGCTATTTTATAATGAATTTATTTAGCATAAAATAAACTTATTGAGTTGGATGAGTTGGTTAAACCTGATCACTAATAAGATAATCTTCCTGTGTTTAATAAAAAATGACCAGAGACAACAACATTACATTGAAACAGAAGTCCTGTAGACGAAAAGGTCGTTATAACTTTTTGGCAACAATATCAAAACAAGAAATGTACCAAAAAATATTGATCAGTATCAGTACTGATAAGTTTTGTAGAAAAGAACGTGTCACAGTCACAACAAAAGAAATCTAGAAGATTTAACACAGTTCGCATTGTAAAGAACGTTGACGCAATGAGGAGCTGAATGGCCTAGTCTTTAAAGAAAAAAGCTTTTCCTCAGTTGATTAGTCTTTATCCCTCTGCCCTTCAGCTATACATATGTTAAAAGAGGACTCCAATGTTTCCCTACAGTATCTTTCTTTACCCCAAAATTATAATGAATAAGTAGTTTTAATGAGAAGATAGAGGAACAAACAATGCATGGTATAAAAATGAAGTATAATTTTGTTTCTTTTTGGTACTTAACCTCGGGGATGTCGGAAGCGCTCCGTGCCCGTCCCACGGGGATAATCGCGCTCCGACTGACTTTTTAAAAATATTTGCCAAAAATCAGTTATTAGTCCTAGAATATTATAACTAAATATGCCTATGGCACATACCTTCAGCTTTCTCCTGGGATGTTTGTTGAGCCTTCGTCGACTACCGTAGGACTTGTGGAGACTTCTGAAGTCGGATAACGAAGTCTCCACTTTACACTTCCTTTCACCCCATAATATGATTACCACTGCCTGATATTATCACTGGAAACACTATTCTATGAATTTCAAGTAGTTTGGTATCCATACTAAAAAAAAAAAAAACACTGTGAAAGCAATGTAAATTATGAGCGCGTATGAGCTTTCCACCCACGCTTCTTTCCCGCTGTTATTCTGAGGCGGAGCTGTCATTTATTATTTATAAACACATTCACACTTTATATTCCTAGTACTTTATTACACTTCTTTATATATACAACATTTATCCATAAGATTCCTTCACTACTGGTACTTTATTTTCACTCCAGGCATTCACTTTCTTGTTCAGTAAACTAGCGTAGAGAGCGAAGCTTTCACTTTCACTGTCATTACCCCAAATATTTATACTCATATTCTTATATTAATAATTATTTATTTTTATTTTATTTACATTATTTACACTTCTATTTAATTTACACTATGTTTTGCACTGTCACTTGCAGTAACTAAGGGCTCCTTTCCCTTGGAGCCAGGATGAACTTGGGACACTGAAGCCCTCGTACTGGGAGTTTCTGTCACCATTTCCCCCACTGGTGCATCACACGATTCACCAGAAAGATCTTAGTCACTGTCCATCATTAGCATGGATAAATTAGCCATTTCATGTTCCACAGCAGAGTCACTTAGTCCTTTACCCCTTCCCATGAGGTTTAGTAGGGGTAGAGGTCACAGGGCCCTTTGCAGTGAGCTCAGAAGCGGCGGAAATAGAAGGGCGCGAATCCGACATGGTTTCACCTCGAAAGAGGACAGTAAACTGAATGATGTGGTGTATTATGGGCAGGGATGGGTTGACAGTGTCAGCGTGGTGACAGCTGCTAATTTACATGCTGTGAAATGATTGGCAGGAAATCTAGACAATACATAATAAATTAGGTAGTTCCAGATGAATGTAAATATCACTTAGGCTTCTCCCTTCCTTTCTTATATATATTTTATTACGAGAACAGGTCATACAGCATATTTCAAGGGTAAATATGCAGGGAAAATTAGCAAACGAGTGCACGTGGGGTGTTGCCAGGTGATAATTAGCCCATTCCAGGTGTATGGCAGTATCAATTACCTTTTCTCTTATTTATATATATTATTTTTTATAAGAATAGGGCATAGGGCACATTTCAATGGACGAAATGAGTGGAAAAATCCGAGCAGGATTTGCATAGTGTGGCGCGGCCTGGCAGGTAGGAGGAGAGGGTAATGGAGAGGATGTAAGGAGGGGAGTCAAGGACAGACAACAGTGGATAAGAGTACGGATGACGTATATGGGCAGGGAAGGGTTGACAGTGTCAGCGTGGTGACAGCTGCTAATTTCTATGCTGTGAAATGATTGGCAGGATATCTAGACAATACATAGTAAATTAGGTAGTTCCTGGTGAATGTAAATATCACTTAGGCTTCTACCTTTCCTGTCTTATATATATTTTTATTACGAGAATAGGTCATACGGCACATTTTAAGGGGAAATAAACAGGGAAAATTAGCGAACGAGTGCACGTGGGGTGTTGTCAGGTGATAATTAGCCCATTGCAGGTGTATGGCAGTATCAATGAACTTTTCTCTTTTTTTATATATTATATTGTACAAGAATAGGGCATAGGGCACTTTTCAATGGATGAAATGAGTGGAAAAATCGGGGCAGGATTTGCATAGCGCGGCGCTGCTGGGCAGGCGGGAGGAGAGGGTAATGGAGAGGAGGTAAGGAGGGGAGTCAAGGACAGGGGAAAAATGACTAAATTGTCAAGATTGGATGGGAGTACAGATGACAGCATCGCTGACTATAGCTGAACACAGGCAGTACTGACAGATGATACAAACCACCACTTAAAAGCCCGGGCGAATTCAAAATAACACACAATCACAAAAGCATTCCCCCTGGTATGATCCCTTGCGCCAAGGCATCCCAAAAGTGATGCCCTGCGGTTAAGGGGTTAACCGTCAGTATTCACTTTCAGGACAGTTAGAACCTTACAACTTTGCGTCAGAGACCAGCAAATTGCATGATATACATATGATATTGCGCTCTGGCCCCATACAGGATAGTCTGCCAATTTTGGTTTGGAGAGGTTAAATGAAATGCTGTCACCACCGATCAAGAGAAATAAACAAATGTTCTGTACAAGTTGTGCACCACACTTCCTCATCACTGAGGTATTCTCTTCAATTACCAGTGATCCAACACAATGATGCAATACATAAAACTCCAAAAAGTACCTCTGATCTTTCGGAAAAAATTGGTCGGCAAGTATACTGAAGGCACACAATATGGGCACCATCTTCATTGGGTTGTAACTCTTGGTTTTATTTTCTGAAGTTCTGCCAAAGACAAGGATTAAAGACAAAAAATACTATAACACATCTTAGTGAAAAGGTTGAATAGGAAACTGAAGTAATTTTCCAGACAACATACCAGATAATCATTAACTCCTTTTTTTTTTTTCTTAATCTTATAGCACTGTATCCATTTGTTGAAGGCATTATACACGTTAGCACAGACTTTTAAACTGGGCAAGTTCAATGTAAACTTCACTAGTATTATTACTGAATACGAGAGGTGTTTACAAAGATTTTTTTTTCTGGAGGTAGAAAGAGCATACCCTGTAAGGCATGCTGGGTTTGAAGGGGTTAGGGACGTTGCCATCCCAGTAGCTGTATATCTGGTATGCAGAAGCATTCATACTGAATCCGTGTTTGGTGCCTGAGAATAACTATGCTCAATACATTTTAGCCTCTGCAATCCCAGGACCATGGATGCATTTTGCATTTTCCTCCTACACCTTTTGGTCAATTATATTGATTTAAGGATAGGCTTTTGGACTGGAAGAGTTAGATCAAGAATAAAACTATATATATAATCGAATTAAAGGAAATAATTTGGCCTAAATTTGTCATATTTCCATATTGCATGTTCTGTTCATGCAGAAGAATAACGCTAGGTTATGGTACTATACTTTATTCACTTTAACTTGGCCTAAAATTGTTATCAACCCATTCTGTGTGATGAGTTGTAACAACAGATGAACACCATAAGTGCAACAGGAATGACTTAGGACTGTAGCATTGTCTTTTTCTGCCATTCAACTGCGTGAAAAAAGCTACAGTAGGACGAAAGTTTTAACCAAGTTATGGTGAAGGACTATAGCCACGGATTAATACTAAGGACAGGGTGTAGAGCTGTAGAGATGTTTTGAACTGCCACATAGCAATGGGATATAGTACCCTCTAGAACCCCAGGTGAAACATATGGAACAAATTTAAAGGGATCCTAAAATATACAAAAGTAAAAAATCAAAATTTTTGCCATCAAGAACCCAAGGTTACACCAGTGTAACATACTGACGCCATCTATGGAGCAAATGTTTCACTACAGCCTTGTGAGGGAGGCATTGTACCAGCTGATCCAGGAGGAGAAACACATCACCTTTGTTTATCAACTTTTGGACATCACAGTGATTGTACCAGGTAAGTACTGATTGCAAACACTACTGCATCTGGAAGTTTAGATGTTAGAGAAAAGTTTGGTATAGCAGTGCATTATAATAATCCAGATAATGATACATTTATGATGGTTTATATATGGGTGATAACAGAGTAACACTGGGCCATGGAGGATGATTCCATTTTCTATGCAGTCTCAGTCAGTGTGATAAAGATGTCACTATGGGTCTTCAGTGGTCATTGACTCTTAGATTTTCTGGTGATGGGATACAATTATATTTTATTATTTTGAGGGCTCTTTGTGTGTGCCAAATATGTAACATTAGATCTCAATGGTTGCTGACAATCATGTCTTATTCTGTGTGACAAATATGTAACAATGGGACTTGGCAGCTGTTGATATTTATGGGTTTCTTTTACATTTTATAGACTTAGATATGTGCTTCCTGACAGTTTTGTAGGTAATAAACGTACCTTGCAAATTACTGAGCCAGTGTTACATTGGGGATAATTATATTATTGTTCATGTTTACATAGAAACATACAACAAAGGCTTTTATTTTTGCAGATAATGTCTTCCCGACCTAACAATGTAATGAATGAAAGACTGAGCGAGCGAGACAGCCGTGGGCCAGCGACATCACACCAGATCCGAGAGGCCTTCTCTGGAGACGGCGTTTGCCTGATACCTCTCGGGGGTCTGTAGGGGGTGGGAGGGTAGTGAGTGACAAGGAGGAAGGGATGGGGTGGGGTTCGTGGGGGACACAAGGCTTGCAGGGTGGGAGGAGGGGCGAGAGTGGGTGGGATGGGACACATGTGGTGGTGGGAGGAGAGATGCAGGTGCATGGAGGGGTGGAAGGGTGATGGGGGACAAGGAGGGAATAAGGAAGTGGGGTAGAAGGTGGCACGGAGGCAGCCTTGAGGGGGGGGTGCCCCCCACCATCAAGGTTTGTCCGATCCCCCCCTCACGCCAGCTCAGGGGTGAGTTCTCATTGGCCTGAAGCCATGTACCGTCATTATCGGGGTGGAGGAAGCGCTCCGCAGTTTTTTACAGGCCCTGCTCAGTTGATGCAATTGGGCAATTTGGCATGAAACACTAATCGCATCAGGAAGTCTGGAAAATGTGTATACGTGTTAACACTCCGGGTCATATTGTAAGTGGTTTTGAATATTCCTAATCCCTTCTTCTTTATATCATTATTTACATGCTTAGTCTGCACATTATACCTAATACCTTCTTGTCTGCAGACTACATCAATACTAAAACGACATAGCAAGAAAATGTGAAGGCATAATATGTGAAATATACCTTAAAGAAGCAGTCTTTTGGATCCTTCAATGCCACTTAGTAAGCATACCTGAGACTCTTACAACTTATTCCTGGGTGAATAAAATTGGCTGATGTTAACTGGAATAGAAAACTGGAATAATCCTAACTACAAGAGAGTTAAATTACACTAATTAGACATTAATTTCTTTACAACCACCTGTTATGCAAAAAGGTGTAAGCATTACATTACAGAAAATGGATACTGCTGGTTTGCCCATCTTTGCTAAGCACTTTTTTTTTAATTTAACCCTCTTGAACGCAAGGTGTCATCCAGGTGGAAAAAAAAATATATAACCCCTCTTAACTTATTTGTTGGGCACTGTAAGAATACCAAATACCTTGTATCATCATTTTCTAATTATATTATGAGTATTATGAGATGTTTGAAATCTGTCACATTGGGGTTCATTGGATGTGCAATGAGATATTATGAGTATTATGTGATGTTACAAATCTATCACATTGGGGTTTATTAGATGTGCAATGAGATGTTTCCAGTTACATTTCTTATTCACATAGCAATTTGAAGGTGAGTAAAATATTACTTAGAATACTGCAATCTTTATTGTAATAGCAATACAAAGTAGAAATAAAATTACTTTCTCTAAATGGGGTTGATATAAACTGCCTTTACTAAACAATATATATGCTGTATATCAAATATCTCCTTTTACTAAGGCATACACTGGTATTGCAGTAGGAACCAAAAAACAAAGAAACAAAATCTGCATGTTAGAGCAGTTTGCTGCTACGAAGTAAACGAATCAGATACAAATGGGTGAGACAGTCATAGGCAAACAATTTTACTCACTTTTTTGATTACTTAACACTGTTCTGATACAAAACATTTCCTTGAACATGAAACTGTTTGAAGCAGTTACGCTTCTCGTTGAAGCATAGCCTCACATCACATTTCTCGCACAGTGTATCTGTGTTGTTCACTTGGCAAACCTTACAACGGCCCCTTTTAGCAACTTTGACTGGCCAATGGTCATACATGTCTTTCTGCATATCCACATAAGGACCTTTCCTGATTTTTCTGGGAGGTGTGGGAGATGCTGTATATCCAGTATATCAACTTATGTATTATTTGTTATTTGTTATTCAAATAACATATTAATAAACTCTTCCCATCATTCTCCAACCCCCAGTACATTTCACAATTTCACTATTTTCCTAATTATTGTTGATTTTTATGTCAGTGTTTGGAGTTTCCTTTTTTTCCTCCTTTGGGGCTAAGATGTGAATGAATGTGTTTGAGTGGATGAGTAAATTGGGAGTGCGTCGTCCTGTCTCGGCTACTTCCCTTTCCTTGGGGGAAGCAGCCTAGGTATATAGACAGATAGACTTCTTACTTTGATTTATTTCATCATTTTCTTTAGTGCAATAATTATTTAGCAAGGTATTTGAGGAAGCCCACTGTAGGATTTTTACAGATTTTTCAGTGCTATGGCCAGCATCACAACAATCATTCGGAAAAGCAACAACGTCATTATCAGTCAGAGCATTCACAG
Source organism: Coenobita brevimanus (assembly GCF_032717465.1). Classification (NCBI taxonomy): domain Eukaryota; kingdom Metazoa; phylum Arthropoda; class Malacostraca; order Decapoda; family Coenobitidae; genus Coenobita; species Coenobita brevimanus. The sequence continues at coordinate 11,308,681 of NC_137036.1, forward strand.
AAATGTCGGTTGCTAGATTACGCTGGTCAAGGATTATAAGAAATCTGGATATTTAGTAAGTTTGTTGATAACAATATAATTATACATTACTATGTTAACATCATCAGGATTTTGCAGCGAACCTCTGTTAATGCCCTGAATATAACTGTGATTATCTGGTATATACTCCAATTACATTATGTCCTGACAGAAAATACATTTCAATTTCTTTGAAACGGTGTAACAACAGTAAGCAGCAAGATATGTTATAACTGGAAGAACATCTGTGCATTTCTCAGTATCATCCTGTGTTACTTTCAGATCAAATATTAGCTTGGTCATGAAGTCTTCAGTGTCCATTTTTTTCCATATCGTTTCCAGCTTTACATTCAATTCCACACTTCTGTTATGAAAGGTTATTCTTAGCACGGACATCAGTCTAAGTATCTTTTCACATTCAAACACATGGTGGACGGATATATTAAAATTACAACCTGACAGCCGACAATTTTACCAAACCTGGCCTCTAGTTGATCTGTTTGAAAGTTAGGTGTCAGAATATATTTCAAATTGATTTCATTTATGCAATAAATGGTTATCTCTATGATCATGTGAGTTGTGTGTCTTAATTTGTAAATGTTTCTTTTGTCAGCTGCCCAGTTCCTTCTGTCATGCCTTTCCAAAGGTCTAACCAATTACAAAAATTATTCAGGAATACATATTTCTCATCATTTCCATTATTAGTCATTGGAGTGACATATTAATTATTAAGATGATGACCTTTATGAGATTTTTTAACATTATTGTCCACCAAACATATACTATCCTCATGTATTCTGCCACATCTGTGAAAAAGGCAGACAATGTTTTTCACCTAATGTTTGTAGTGCATGTACAACATACTCATTAAAGATTTACAGGACTAACTATTTTGTTTTTCAAGGTCAGAAGGAGATAAGGATTTTAATGTAATTCTGTAAGCGTGTGTCAAGAGTAAGTCTGCTTCCAAATTATGTAGTTTCTTTAAAGTTGTGAAAGGAGCACTACCGATTTTTGTAACTGTATCACATACACCCTGAAAGCAAAATGATGAAATTTTCATGCACCTTTGGGGATCATTTTGACCAGGCCAGTTTTTTCTTATGCATTTCAGCAAATGAACTGAATCAAAAATGAAGAAATGGGGTCTTGAAGTGTTTGCTGGGTGTGTATAAACAATGGATAATTTTGGTGGCACAGTAAAGTGTGACAGCTTTTTTATTTATGGCATTATTATCTGTTAAGACACAAATTTCTCTGAATCCTATCCTCTAAACCAATACGAACCTTCTTTATAAAGGTATACAAGGTTTCAGCAGTCATAGATTTAGTTGACATTACATGAACATCTTTATATTTGGAACATAAACTGTTTAACATGAACACAAAAGCACTTGTTGCTGCATCATTAGAGTTGAAGGCTGACCCAACGACAGTCCCACCCTTATAGCCAAAATAAGGTTTAATGTGGATATCATCAATCATTAGTGTTACCTGTTTGTCACTTGGTGGTAAAAGATTGAACTTGTTCTTAACATACAAGGGAAGGTTGCTGTTATGTTGTTCAGCTGCTGGGCTCAGATTCTCTGTTAATGTAAGTCTTCTGACAGCAGAATAGCTTGGTAAAATAAAGTATCCTGTATTTCTTAGGAATTTGTAGCCTTGAGGGGAGCAATTCTGTAGAAGGGACGAGAATATCATGAACTCTGGGGAATAATCCTTTTTTTTTTTTTTTAGTGTGAAGCTGCTCACATATTACATTCAAGGTGCTAAGATACTTGGGTAATTCGTCTTGCAGAAAGGTTAATATAGAAATAACAAGTTACAACAGAAAAATTACCAGGACTGGAAGCAGATTCCTCAGTGTCACACGAAGGTTATTCAGCAGTTCCTCAAGAACATTAGGCTCATTAAGAGTGGAGGGAATGCTGTAATCTCCCAACCTCTGTACCTCAGCATTATAAATTAATACGTGAACATTAAGTTCAAGATCAATTACTGCAGATAACCTTATTATAAGCTTTGGTAAATGAACAAAATGACCTAACAAGAGTGATTCATCATTCATATGAACTGTCCAGTAATTGTCTAGAAAATTTAGGTTTTCTTTCAGTTCACTGAAAGTTGCAAATTTGTTTATTTCATTGCAATGTAGTTCATCCACAACACTTTGTTCAGTTGCTTTCTGGATTGCAGACTCTTCTCTTCTACATCTTCTAAAGACTGGTGATTCTCTCGAAGAGGTTGTAGTAACAGAGAGATAGGAAGGGCAGTTAGGTAACAGTGATGGAACGGCATCCTTATGAAGTCGATGTTTTGGTAATATTGCCGTCAGCCTCCTCCCAGACATCTCATCAAAGTATGAAGTCTCCCACTCTATATCTTCTGGACGGAAATGTAATTCACACATCTGAAAAGCTGGTGCCACTGTGTCAGATGTAGTGTACCAGGTAACAGAAAAAAGTTGTTATAACTGTTAAAAGGGAAAACCTATTCGAAGATCAGGAACAAACATGTCGCTTTCACTTTCAATCGGCAGGATATTTGCATCAATTATATGGCACATAACTACGCTCTTAATTGATTTTTCTTTATACACATTTAGCCTGATGTATTATGTTTGCTGTACTTATTAAACAATGCTTATACTTAGTATTATTCAGCATTAAATAGGAACTTTTAAAAGTATGTCAAAGTAGCAGAGGATAATAATAACGAGAGAAAACGAACCATGTTTGCTCGACGGGTCTCGAATACATTCTGAAACTCGCTTTTGCTTTTAATCTGCATGTTTATTTGCAGTAGTTGTATAGCAATAATAATGAAAATAATAATAATAATAATAATAAATGAAAAGAGCGAGTAAAAAAGGCAGGGTCAGGTAGTTGCAATAGGCTATAATAATGTTTTCAATTCAGACAAATTATCCCGACCTAACATCACCTCTGGGTGACGTCATTATGTAACTGAACAACGCTACTACCACTGACCAGTCATATTAGAAAGTGTTCATACATTATGTTCAGTTTCTCCATTGGAATACTGTGTCTTGCAATAAGACTATCTACATGGTAAACTTTACAATATAAGTAAATGACAACAATGATCGCTTTACTTACATGGCTGTATTTAGATGGTTTAAAATTATCCCTCTTGATAGCTCTCAGCCATTTATCCTGCAGAGTTTCATCTCTGGGAAAGAAGAATACACGGACGTGTGGCCCATTATTTTCATAATTTCCGTTACACCTAGGTACAGAACACTTGTTAGGCTCCGTATATTGATGTAATTTTTAATAGTAATGTTGATTATGTCTTAATTTTTGGTGTGTATCAAAGCACGCACTGTAGGACCTATGACCAGGTGTTTGAAAGGAATACTGAGGGTAGGTTGCCAATTAGGCTGGTGGTGAGTTGCCAACTACACCTAGGTCAAGGTCGGCCGCAGCCTACTGACGTCACAGTCTTGCGACAAAGGACCGAACAGGCCTTCTCTGGAGGTGGCGTTGATGAGGCCACCAAGATGTCACAGAACACAGTGACGTGCTTTCTTTTCATGCGAAAAGTTGGTTGTTTTTCCAGCCCCCATACCGATAGGCATACTCCCCACTCCCTACTTTATCTCCCCACAGCCTAGTAATCTCCCCACGCCTACATACACCTGTTTTCATGGTTGGTGTGACAAAACACTTTGAAATGACCTGTTTCAATAAGAAAAATAGGTAGTTATCAAAATTTTCACGTTATAGATTTTTTCCAGGGATAACTATTATAATTTTTTTTTAAAATTTACACGCAATTGTGAGGTAACCATTAGGCCTAGGGGGTGCGGATTGCTTTGTCAGGTGTGTAAATTCTTCCTGCTCATGCTGGCACCTTGCCAAAAACCTTTCTAACAACTTTACCTCATCATCCTTCCCTCCTCTTATCTACTCTGATGGCTTTGTAGCAATTTCTTCTACTGATGAAGCAGATCTCTTCATTCAGCCTTTCTCCTCCAGTTCCACCTCAGACGATTCCAGTGCTGTTCCTCCATCACCTCCCCCCTTTCAGTTGCTCATGGCTGACATTAAAATTTCTTCAGCTGATGTATTTTCTGCCATCACTTGTCTCAATACTAATAAGGCATATGGGCTTGATGGAGTCCCTCCTGTTGTTCTCAAGAACTGTCCTTCTGTGCATACACCCTGCCTAGGTAAACTCTTTCGCCTTTTTCTTTCAACTTGTACCTTTCCTTCGTGCCGGAAGTTTGCTATCATTCAGCCAGACCCAAAGAAGGATGACCATTCCCAACTCTGTAACTACCGTCCAATTGCTTTAACATACTGTGTCTCAAATGTTTTCGAGTCTATTCTTAACAGAAAAATTTTAAAGCATCTTTCCTATCACAACCTTCTTTCTGATCATCAGTAAGTGTTCCGTCAGGGACGCTCCACTGGCGATCTTCTCACCTATCTTTCAGACTCGTGGTCATCTTCCTTTCGGGACTTTGGCTATAGCCTTGTCATTGCACATCACATCTCAAAGGCTTTCGATCGAGCCTGGCATAAATCTTTAATTTCGAAACTGCCCTCTTACGGTTTCTATCCTTCTATCTGTGCCTTTATCTATAGCTTCCTTTCTGGTCGTTCTATAGCCGCTGTTGTAGACGGCCATCGCTCTTCTCCTTGATCTATTAACAGTAATGTTCCTCAGGGCTCTGTCCTTTCACCAACTCTCTTCATTTTATTCATCAGTGATCTAGGCTGTACATCTAACCCTATCCTCCCGTATGCTGTTGATTCCACCCTTGACCTTTCCATTCGGTTCCCGCAACGTCCATCTCAGCAGTTACATCAATAAACAAGGGATGAGGCTATGCCACACCTAATGTCTGACTTGACTCGTATTTCTGCCGGGGGTAAAAATAATCTCGTTTTTAATGCTTCAAAGACTCAGTTATTACACGTATCAACCCGAGAAAATGTTCCACAGGAGTACTCACTGATGCTTAATAATATCCAGCTCAATCCTGCATCATCCTTAACTGTTTGCAAGCTGAGTGAGGTCCCTGAGGACCCCAGCATGTCGTCTTTGAAATAATGTCATTAAGCCATTATTTATTTTTCTGGCCTGACCATCACTGACTTTTATTTTAAATGGTTATTATTATGCATAAATGTTTGGACAAAAAAATTTGCACCATATAGGAGTGACAATGTAAAACATGTTTGTGGGTCTGCTGGGACCCCACCTTGTCTTCCGTGTGACTTTTTTTATTTTTTCAGATTTTTCACATCTAAAGACAACGTCAATACAAAACAACGTTTTATGGCATAAATTTGTTGGGAAAATGACAAGCAAGATTAAAAATAATAATAATAATTCAGGCAGCGAATTATCTGACGCAGATGAATATGAAGTGGTTGAACAATCTGACGGTAAACTTCTGCTGTAGTATCATTATTAACATTATAGAAGTCAATATTCTTTGTATTTGTGAGAAAGGTACTAGCATCTAATTGTTTTCTCATGATAAAAAGTAAAATTTCTTTATATTTGTGTGATACTGAAAACAAAAATTTTTGTGTCTAATTTGAACATTATAAAATTTCCTTTATTTCATGATTATGTAACATACTTCATACCAGAGCTTGTTATTATGTAAAAAAAAACTATCCCATGAGTGCTGACAGTCAAACATTCAAATAGGTGTAGGTTCAGTGCATACATACTAAAACTTTAATAAATTTCTGATAAATGTTAATAATTTTCTCAGAATACAAACAAACAGACAAAAAAAAAGGACGCTGGTGGATTGGCTCCAGGTGCCGTGTCCTGGGCAATATATGGACAAACTTTAAATGATGTAGCTTTATGCATTGGGCAGAAATTCACCTAAAAGTTTTGGGGTCCAGTGGGACCTCGTCTGCCTCCCGTGTAATTTGGAAAGGCTCAGCTCACGAAGAGTTAAACATACTTGGGGTTTCATTCTCTCGAGATTTATCTTGGAAAGATCATATGACATCTCTTGTAAAATCTGCACCCAAAAGACTGGGTGTGCTAGGCTGACTCCGTACCTTCTTTACCCATCCACAGTTGTTGACTTTATTTGCCCCTGTGTAGAGTACAACTCTCATGTGTAGGGAGGCTCCCCACATACAGCTCTTCCCAGTAGGGTGGTGTCAAAGGCTTTTCGTTTCATTACCTCTCCTCTTAATGGCTCCATTCGACCCCTGTCTCTTCTCCGCACTGTTGCATCGTTATCTCTTTTCTATCGCCACTTCAATGGTCACTCCACCTCTGAACTGTCTGCTTGCATCTCTCCACCTCTACGATGGCACGTAGCACCCATCTAGCAATAAATATTCTACTTTGAAGGCACAAGCTAATTTGTCTACTGATAAAGCAGATCTCTGTGCTCAGACTGTCTGCTCCAATTCCACCTTAATTGATTCCGGTGCTGTTCCTCCATCACTTACTCCCTCTGACTTCCTCATGGCTGACATAAAAATTTCTTCAACTGGTGTATTTTCTCCATCATTGGCATCAATTACTAACAAGGCATATGGACTTGATGGGGTCCCTCCTGTTGTCCTCAAGAATTGTGCTTCTGTGCTTACACCCTGCCTAGGCAAACTCTTTCACCTTTGTTTATCAACTTGTACCTTTCCCTCGTGCTGGAAGTTTGCTCTGATTCAGCCAGTCCCAAAGAAAGGTGACCATTCCCAACCCTCTATCGCACAATTGTTTTTAACATCCTGTGTCTCAAAAGTTTTCAATTCTATTCTTATCAGAATCATTTTAAAGCATCTTTCCTAGCACAACCTTCTTTCTGACCGTCAGCATGGGTTCTGTAAGGAACAGAGGCTGGCGATCTTCTCACCTACCTTTCAGACTCCTGATCATCCTCCTTTCGGGACTTTGGCGAAAGCTTTGCCATTGCACTTGACATCTCAAAGGCTTTCGATCGAGTCTGGCACAAGTCTTGAATATAAAAACTGCACTCTTACTTTCTCTATCCATCTATATGTGCCTTCATCTACAGCTTCATTTCTAGTCGTTCTATAGCTGTCATCAACAGTAGTGTTCCTCTGGGCTCTGTCCTATCACCAACTCTCTTCCTTTTTTTCATCAATGATCATGTTAGCTGTACATCTAACCATATCCACTCATACACTGATGATTCCACCCTTCACCTTTCCATTCGGTTCCCGCAAACTCCATCTCAGCAGTTACTTCAACAAACAAGGGATGAGGCTATGGCACACCTACAGTAAAGTCTGACTTGGCTCGTATCTCTGACTGGGAAAAAAGTAACCTTATTGTTTTTAATGCATCAACGACTCGGTTCTTACACCTATCAACGCGATAAAATCTTCCACAGGAGTACCCACTGTTTAATAATATCCAGCTCAATCCTGCATCATCCTTAAACATACTTGGGGTTTCATTCTCTCGGGACTTATCTTGGAAAGATCATGCTACATCTCTTGTAAAATCTGCTTCCGAGCGATTAGGTGTGCTAAGCCGACTCCGTACCTTCTTTACCCCTCCACAGTTGTTGATTTTATAAACGGGTTTTATTCGACCCTGTGTGAAGTACAACTCTCATGTGTGGGGAGGCTCCCCACATACAGGTGTTCTCAAAAGGGTGGAGTCAAACGCTTTTCGTCTCATTAACTCTTCTCCTCCTACTGGCTCCCTTCAACCTCTGTCTCTTTGCCGCAGTGTTGCATCATTATCCCTTCTCTGTCGCTACTCCTATGGTCACTGTTCCTCTGAATTGTCTGTCTGCATCCCTCCACTTCTAAGACAGGCGCGTAGCACCAGTCTAGCAAAAAGTTCTCATTCCTTTTCTGTCCAACTCTGTATTGCAAGAGTTAGTTGTTACTCCCAGTTCTTCATTTATGCAACAGGTCAACTGCGGAACTGTGTCTTTTTTCCTCCTTCCTATGATCTCCAGTCTTTCAAACGCAATGCGTCCAGGCATCTCGAAATGAACGGATCCTGATTTTGGCTCTCTGTTGTACTGTTTTTGCTTTTTTCTTGGAAGGAACAGTTTGTAGGCTCCTGGCTTTGGTTCCTTGTTCCTTGCATTTAAAAAAAAAAAAAAAAAACTCATCACTTCTTTGTCCAACTCTCTATTAGAAGAGTTAACTGTTACTCCCAGTCCTTCATTTATCCAACAAGTCTACTCTGGAACTGTTCCCCTCTGCCTGTATTTCCTACTTCCTATGATCTCCTGTCTTTCAAACGCAGTGTGTCCACTCATCTGGAAATGAACGGATATTTAATTTGGCTCTCTGTTGCACTGTTTTTATTTCTTTCTTGGAAGGAACGGTTTGCGTGCTCCTGGCCTTTGGTTCTTCCTTCCTTGCATGGCAAAATGTAATACACATGTATCCATTATATATAACATTATTGATAAATTTCACATATATGTAAACAAATAGCAAGTACATTACCTATACCTTATTCTCAATATAAAAGACTGCAGTAGACTTGCCATTGTATTGGTATTGTATTACCTTTGTACAAATATATGTATATGTCTGTTATACATACACAATTATGCTACTGCATTATATCACTACTATATGATAGGTTTCAACAATGGTATTATATCGCTACAATATTTTGATGAATACCATGTATTTACTCAAATGTTTGTTCAGTATATTCATAACGATGTATCATGTTAGTATAATTGTTTTGTATAATTGTAATATTGACTAAGTCGTAGGTACGATACTTTGGCGAGACCGAGCAATGAGTCATTAAAATAGTTATTGGTATTCATAATTTTGTAATAGTTGTTAACATGTAACAGTATGTAATTCACAGGTAGTTATGTCTGAGTCCTCCAGGAAGAGGTTAGATACACTTCCCCGTGGCCAGACACACAAGTATCCCAAACACCTGATGAGGTCAATGATCAGGTGATGGAGACCTGCCTGACACACACACACACACACACACACACACACACACACACACACACACACACACACACACACACACACACACACACACACACACACACACACACACACGTCACCGAGCCGGAAGCCTCAGCAGTAGATTTATACCCCGAAATCATATGTAGGATCTAAAAGAGCCAGAGAGAGCCAGGGAAGAAGGAAGGAGAAGGAGAGTAACAGCTAGAGACATAGCGGGAAGGCGGCAGCCAGCACAAATTGTCCCTGACAGTACAATGGGTCATGTCAAGCTCGATAACTTTTCCAGTCAAGCAACTGTCTCACAGTAAACCTCCATCGACCCCAGTCTGCTTATTCATCACCTCACGTCACAAAACGAAGAGATAACGAGAAAGAGACGGCCTACCCTGACGTTCCCCTACAAAGCCATTTTTCTCTCTCTCTCCTCCTGGGTCTCTCCGATGGACCAGACAAGATAATAAACCTTCTCTTTCCATAATATAAAGATCAAGGCTACATAATCCGGACATCTGGTGGCCTTTGACACAATAAATAAGTTCCCATGACTGACAACAGAAGAGTACGACAAACCTGATAATAACACGGTGCCACATGACTCACGATCAAGGTGCTGGGGCAAATGTGGCCAAAGTAGTACTCTTACAGCCTGGAGCAGCAGATGAACAATGATGGCTGAGTGGCTCCTGCAGCCCTTGTATACCCACTGGCACCCGGTCTATGCCGACCCCTCCCCTCACACCACACCAATCAGTGAACACCTTCTTCTCCCATTTCACCACACCAGTCAGTGAACACCTCCCCCTCCCCTCACACCACACCAGTGAACACCTCCTCCGTCCCTCACACCACACCAGTGAACACCTCCCCCTCCCCTCTCACCACATCAGTCAGTGCACATCTGTCTCACCAGTCTATCTCACCTAATTATTTAACTCTTCACCAGAACAGGTAATTAAGTTTCTTTAACGCCATTTAAAAGTTTATCTGGTGAAGAAATGCTTATCTAAGATATCTCACAAGCACAACTCCTTCAGTGGCCGTAATCATACCATAAAATAGTCATTTTCCATTGCAATTCTTAAGTACCGTAAAGAGATCATTTATGTAGCCAGTAGTTTAGAAAGCTTATGTGATAACTGTTTGTCGGTAAGAGATGTGTACCATCAAAGACACAACTATCTTCCTAGTTCCGTCTAAAGAAAATTTACACCTGGGAAAATACAATGAGAACCTAATCTCTACTAGTGCGGGTTTCAAATGGTTCGATTTTTCCACCGTATATTCGTCAAACTTTTGGAAAATACTTGTCCCTATGTCTGTACAAAATACCAAAATAAGTACATACACACATTATTTCTTGCCCAGGAAAGACGGATATAGTTCGCCTGAGAGAAACATTAACATTTAAAAATTTCAGAAATTATATCAGGCGACCCTGATACAGCAAAGAATTTCATTTAGATTTGTACCAGGCAATTTTGCCCTGTCAAGAGTCAATGGGTTATGCACTTTTACTAAACTTTTAGTGATTTTATCTTTGGGTCATTGGCATCAAATATTTCCATATCAATCATCATATTTCTTTTTTATAGTTTCATAGTCAGACAGATTATACACCTGTTACAACTAGTCATCATAATCCGGAAGTGCACTAGACACATCACTGACATTACTTCAAGTTTCGGAATATATTTACCTACAGACATATTGAGAGGTGAATACTGACATCCATGAAAACAAACAAACATTACAATGAATGACACTTGGAGGATCTGTCATGCTTTGTATTAATATCAGTGTATTTATTAATTAACCAATAATTTTGCTAATTCTGCGTTGTTACAAATTTGGAAGCTTAAAGTGAAGAAGTGAAGTATGAATTTCATGTGAAGCTCGTCGCCAGTACTAATGAAATGTGTGGTCAGCGGTTGTTGTGGTGGCTGGTGGTGATAATGGTGGTGTGTGTATCTTGTGTGTCCACCTGATGCTGCTCTTACCACTTGGCCCAACCACACATCTGCTCCATTACTAGCACCGCCACGGCCATTACAAACCCACATCCCCACACCACAAACATGCCCTGAAAACAAGCAGTATTACATGTAATCCCGTAATCCTTTCCTTTATCGAGTAACCCACAATATTCCATTAGCATCGCTAAACTAAATCCTACGTAGGGAAAAAGTGACATGTTCAATGCAAATCATTAGTGATATTTGCAGTAAATTTACAAATTAAATTTGCAATTATATACTTAATGCAAAGTTTTTCAACACGTATGGAAGTTATGAGGTAAAATATAACAAACTAGTGCCTTTCCAGGCCATCCAAGAAGTCCGTGGCAGAACCTACCCACAGGTTGCTGAGTGAGAAGGCAGAGGTGACGGTGATGATCCTGGGTGGGTTCTCGCAGGTGCTGGAGTTAGGATGTGAGAATTTCAGCCATTTATCGTACAGGCCAGATTCCACCAATGAATAAGCCCTGTCTTAGAAAATAAAATGGTTAAAACATTATATTCGTCATGTCGGTCAATGCCTACCATAGTAAATATTTCTCATGCCTATTTTGACTTCGATGTAGATATCAAGCATTTTTAATGTTCTGTGTGAAAACACACGGGACTATTTTTACCTTTAATATTTTAGCTACTGACAAACTGTTCAGTTCTTACAGCTTATTCAGTCTTGGCATAAGAGGGCTGTTCTTTTGGGCCACCATGGCTAGAGGAGTGGTCAGGTAACTGCTCCGGGACAGATAAAAATCACAGGTACCTGTGAAGGTATTTAGTGATGTTAAAGTGATGGGACTATTACACTGTTAATTAGAATAAAGTGGTCCTTCTTACAAAGGCTCTTAAATAGCCATTTGTCTAATGACAGGCAGCGATTTTCATTTAAAATCCTTTCTAATTACTCATGTCGAATGAAGCCCCTCACCTCACTGACATGAAATTTAGCAGAGATATGCTACATTTTTTGCTCAAACTAGAAAGGTATGGCCATAAATAATTCTAATGAACATGACAACCACATTATAACCTGTGCGAGAAAAGCTGCTTGGCAATACAAGGTTATAGAGGATGTCCTGGTCAAACACAATATGACTGCCATCCCGTACAATGGTCTCCAGGCTTTGGGGTACTTCAGCGTACAATCTGTAAGCAACTCGTTCTGTGCCCATCAGGTTCCCCAGCTTGCAGAATGGACCCGACGTGGCCGTCTGAAATATAGAAGGCTGTCAGTGATCCACAGCTTTACTGAAGGCTTTTGATCACATAATTAAGTGAAACTTAGGAAAATTAATTGAACTTTACTTAACACATAGTAGTTGCGAAGCTGTAGCAGATAACAATTACCCGTCCAGCATAATGTGAAAATAATTGGCAGTCGGGGTTTGGAAGTTCATGAACTGTTCAGAACAGGGGCCAGCTGTAATTTAATTGCTTGTTCTGCAAATACTGAAGAACTAATAAATAATACTCTTGCCAATACTTTCCTATATGGAAGAATGGTCCTCGCAGTAGGGCATTCTTTTATCAATAAATATGTGAGTAGCTCATAGAACACTTTATGAGTGACTAGACACTATTTCCTGCAGTACTGGTTTGGCCAAAAATATCTTGGGTTGCTTTATTGACAACCTAAACATTCTTGGACACTGAGGAAAAAATAGTACATGTGTTTCAATTACATTACAAAAACAAATGCTTACTTTAAGATAGTGTGTGATCAGTGTGTTCTGGACAAGAATTATTCCGACATCAGACTTGTCAACAACGTCATCAAGTCTCTGGTATGGTTGGTCGATGTATCTGACCGCCAGGAGGGACATGAGGTTGCCAACATAGCTCTGTGTCAGCACAACCATCATCAGCATCCACACCCCCAGCATCACACGATCCCACCACCACCTACTTTTAGTTCTCTGTATATCTGTTACGACAAAAGAGAACTTAGTAACAGAATAGAGATCCCAACAGTAGTTGTTGGCCTGCCATGTCTAATACTGAAAGCTATTCTCCTGTAAGTTTGTTAAGCACTTGATATAATTTAATATTTTCAAACTGAGTGGGCATTATAAACAAAAACAGAGAAGTGGCTTTTTTCCATGCCTAGAAGAAATGATCTACTTCGAATATTAGGCATTGGCCTAATAGTCATTAGCCTAAGTGAACTGTGCATAACCTTTGAAAGAAATATCCTAAGTTAACTTTGCTTTCCGTAAGTTAATGTCAAATTAATGATAGCTTGAAAAGGCTAAACTATAGCCTGCTTAACCCTTACACCGCGGGCATGTTTCCCAATGTTTTGCGTGTCCCGCGGGGTTATTCGGGCTCCGACAGACTCTCAAAAAATATTTGCCAAAAATCAGTTATTAGTCCTAGAATATTAAAATTATATATGCATATGGCACATACCTTCAGCTTTCTCCTGGGATGTTTGTTGAGCCTTCAACGATTACCGTAGGACTTGTGGAGACCTCTGAAGTTGGGTAACGAAGTCTCCACTTTACACTTCCCGACAACCCGTAATATGATTACCACAGCCAGATATTAACACTATAAACACTACTCTATGATTATCCAGTAGTTTGGGATCCATATTCCAAAAAAAAACCACTGTGAAAGCAATGAAAATTACGAGCGTATGACCTTCCCACTTGCGCTAGTTCGCTGTTGGTATTCTGTCATTTATTTTTCATAAAACCCCTCACACTTTATATTTCTATTACTATATAACACTTATATATATCTGGAGTCTTTATCCATAAGTTTCCTTCAGTAGTATTAGTTTATTGTCACTGAAGTCATTCAATTTTTCATTCAGTAAAGTACGTAGAGAGCCACGGATTCACTTTCACTGTTATAACATCAAGTATTTGTACTCATATTCTTATATTACTAATTACTTACATTTCTATTTACATTTTCTATTGTATTTTCAATATTTACACTTCTATTTTACTTACACTATGTTATTCATTGTCACTTTCAGTAACATAAAACTATAATACACTGTTCAGTCATATGTACTGTACATCCATTGCTTTCACTTGCTATTTACACATTATTTACACATTATTTTCCTTTCCCACTTGCATTTTTAGAACTGCTTCTGGCTGTGGTAATCAAAGAAGCAGGTAACACAGAGGGGAACCTGGCACTCAGCGCACTGCCAAGAGGTGCGTTTGTGCTCAGGTGTGCGTTGGGTGGTATATGCACACACCTGGCACCTGCAGATCGCAGCCTTCCTCTTGCCTGTGGCAGGCATTTGCACCAGTCTGTGCCAGTCCATGTACGCCCTCTGCTCAAGTCTGTCGGGAAGTGTTACTGGATGGCGCCTTGGAGTTGCTACTGTCACCCTACCATATCTTTCAAGCAGCTGCTGAACACAAGTCCTGGCGAACATCCTCAGGGAGAAGGACTTGGATGGCTTGACCTTCATCTTGTACAGGATGAAGGCGTTCAGCATCGTCATGTCTATGAGATGCAGAAAAACTTTCCTGTACCACCTAGTATTCTTCCTGAGCTGTCGATCTCTCCAATCATCATGTTGGACTTGTCCACCAGCCGCATGTTGATATTGTAGTCTAAGACAGCATCAGGTTTCCTCACAGGTTCGCCTGTCCTACGGTCGACCTTCCCACTGTCTGTCATTTCCCCCTTATGTACGGTGGTGAGCATGTGCACGACCCTCTTGTCATGCCACCGTATTGCCAGCATCTTCTCAGACTTGCGTAGGTGCACGTCTCCTCGCTGCGAGGTTCCTGCCTCTGGGAATTTAGGGAAGTGGGCATGATTACTCTTCACAGTGCCGCAGGAGCCAATGCCGTGCTCTGAAAGGTATTTGGCAAGTTTCGGTGCTGTATAATAGTTGTCTCTATACAGCACATGATTTCAACCAAAATACCTTTCAAGGAGCACTTTCACTACACAGCCTGAGAAGCCAAGGGGGTGTGTTTTATCAAGATCGACAGTGCTGGCTGAATAAATGACGAAGTCAAAGATGTACCCCGTCTTACAGTCGCACAGTACAAAGAACTTGATTCCAAAGCGATGGCGTTTGCTTGGAATGTACTGCACAAACCTAAGACGTCCTCTGAACAAAACCAA
This sequence comes from Coenobita brevimanus, assembly GCF_032717465.1. Classification (NCBI taxonomy): domain Eukaryota; kingdom Metazoa; phylum Arthropoda; class Malacostraca; order Decapoda; family Coenobitidae; genus Coenobita; species Coenobita brevimanus. Next base: position 11,323,754 of record NC_137036.1, read on the forward strand.
GGATTCGTCAATGACAACCTTCTGAAAGGGGTGGAAGAATGTCATAAACTTATCCTTCATTCTGCTCAGAATCTCCCGGATTTTCCAGAGTGGGTCGGTTTGGGAAGGTACATTGTTATCGGCAAAGTGCAGGTTTTCCATGATGTTCCGGAAGCGATCTCTGGTCATGTACTTACTGAAGGTGGGTGAGGGTCGTAAGGGGTCCATGGACCAGTATTCTTCCAACTCATGCTTCTTGGAGTGTGGCATGAGAAGCATGAGGGCGAAGAACACATACAGCTCCTGCACTCCCAGCATGGACCACTGTTGCATCTTGGCTGCACCTGTACCACTTCCAGCACGTTGTGATTCATACCTGTTGGTCTCATCACATATGTGCTGCATGACTTCGTCATCGAGGAAGGCCAAAAGAAAGTCCACACACTCAGCATCCTCGTCAAGAGTGAAGGCAGGCTGTACTCCTGAGGAACTCTTGTCAAAATGGAGATGCTCAGGGACAAAATCGGACCCTTCCGTCCACGCGAAGGCGTCCAGGATTCCCTGTCGTGGCGGTGTAGGGTGGGTGAGGGTGGAGGGTGGCTGTGAGACAGATTTATCAGGTTCAAGGTCACTCGCACTGACCCTGGGTTGCCGTACAGCACTAGGAGCCCTTACCCTACTAGCAACTCTACTTTCATGGGTCAGGGATTTACCTCTTCCTCTACGGCCTACCTTCACTGTTGATGCTGGTGGTGACTCTGACGATGAAGACTCCAGAGAAAATTCAGCAGAAGAAGAGGAAGAAATGAGTGAAGTGGGGCTTGGGGAGCGGGCTGGGTTACTCGGAGCCATTGTTCCGGGGCTAACCCGCTGCCTTTTCATTCCCTTCCCAAATTCCTTCCCTTGCTGCACTAACGGCTCCTTTCCCTTGGAGCTAGGGATAACTTGGGACACTGAAGCACTCGTACTAGTAGTTTCTGGCACGATTTCCTCACCCGGCTCATCACACAAATCCCCCGAAGGGTCAGAGTCACTATCCATCATCACCATTGATAATTCAGCTAGTTCATGTTCCACTGCAGAGTCACTTAGTCCTTTCCTGCTTCCCCCACGAGTTTTTCTGGGTGTAGAGGTCACGGAGCCCTTTGCAATGGGTGCAGAAGCGGCAGAAATGGTGGGGCGCAAGTGCGACATGCTTTGACCACAGAGGAGGACAAGGAACTAAATGGCATGGCTTATCCGAGAAGGCAAGGGTTGACAGTGACAATGGGGCTGACAGCTGCTAACTTACATGCTAATAAATTATTGGTAGAAAATCTCGGCAATACATAAAGAAATAGGTAGTTCCAGGTGAATGTAAATGTCACTTAGGCTTCTCCCTTCCTTTCTGATATATATTTTTATTACAGAAATAGATTACAAAGCATAATTCAAAGGGGAAATTACCGTGGTAATGTAGCGAGTGAATGCATGTGAGGTGTTGTCAGGTGATAATTAGCCAATTCCTGGTGCATACCACTATCACTTACCTTATTTTTTTTGGTATATATTATTTTGTATAAGTATAGGGCATAGGGCTTATTTCAATGGATGAAATCTGTGGAAAAATCTGGGAGAGATTTGCTTAGTGCAGTGCTGTCAGGGAGGTGAGAGGACAGGGTAATGGAGGGGGGGGGGGAGTCAGGAACAGGGGAAAATGGCTAAAATGTCAACAATGGATTGGAGTACAAATGAGATTTGGAGTGCTGACTAGTGTTGGACATTGGCAGTACTGATAGATGATACAAGCCACCACTTGAAAGCCTGGGATAATTCAAAACAACACAGAATCACAAAAGTGACGCCCCGCGGTATGATCCATTGCGCTCGAGCGTCACGAAAGTGACGCCTTGTGGTTAAGGGGTTAATCCGATCTGGGAAGAGACGAGCCTAAAGCTTTTGAAAGCTGGTAGTTGATTGGTTGTCCGAGTGCATTCATTATTAATGACGTTATTTTTATTCAGTGGGTTTCAATAACCATTTGACAAAAAAAAGTATAAAATGTTATATACAGTTGTCTGCATAGATTATTTCAAAACGGGGCTTTACTAAGTTTATCAGATGGCCTAGATACATGTGACATTTTGAATTCTCTGGACAAATCAAAACATGGACAGGTAGAGTTTCAAAAGTACCTTGATTTCTTATGTTCAGGCAAATTAAGGTAGATTATGTCATTACTGAGGTAGTTTGTAAATTATAACCTGGTAAAACATCAGAATTGCAGTGAAATATAAAATATCTCCTGAATTTCGATGAAAGATAGATTTGGGGGGGAGGGGTTAGGCCATTCATGGGATGTCTCACTTGACTAAGCAGATGAATATTCAGATTAACTTGAGAGCGTTTTCTTGTCTTATTAATCTGCATCATGCTTTCTACTTTCACATCATCAGTAAGTTTTTTATATTTTTTGTTTCGAATATCTGGTTACTACTTACAACCGAGCTGTGACAAGATATGGGCTCCAAAATGTTTAAAAGCGACAGTGAAATATAACTTCTTCAATCGTGCCTACCTGCCATTTTTCATTGGAATTCCGATGTTTTACCAGGTTAGATTTTACATAATGTCGCACTAATGAAATAATTTACCTTAATTTGTCTGAACATGGGGCTAAAAGTCAAGGTACTCGTGAAACCTTACCTGGACGTGTTTTGTTTTGTCCCGAGGACTGAAAATTTCACACTTATCCAGGCCATTAGATGAACTTTGTAAGGCGCCGTTTTTAAATTAATCTATGCAAATAACTGTATATAACATTTTATTTGGGCAATCTTTTCGTCAAACGGTTACTGACACCCATATAATAAAAATAATTTAAAACACGTCGTTAATAATGATTGCAATCAGACAACAAATCAGCTGCCAGCTTTCTAAAGTTTAAGGTTTGTCTCTTCTCAGATCATATCAAATAGGCTATAGTTACCTTCTTGCAGGAGAACACGGAGGCAGTTAAAGATGTTGGCTGGTTCTTGTGTGCGGACAGGAAAGCATAAAGGCAGAAGCAGCATCATTGAGCACACAGCCAACAGTGCTATTAACAAAGTTGCCCAAACAATTGGAGAAAGAGGCAGTAAGAAGCCCCACGGGTCCGCCTCAGGACGACCAAGGGCAGCAAGAATATAGTACCCACTTATGAAAATATATGCAGAGTATTCCATCCACTGGCTTCTACTAAAATCCAGTGAAACTGGTCCAGGGGTGAACTCCACTTGCTGAAATGTATTGTATAGGTAAATGTATCAAAGGAGACTAGAAACATGCCAGGATATACATTCAAAATGTCTAATCGCACCAACCCTTAACCCTCTCTGGGGTGCCACTTCACAATGCCGATGTCATACCCTCCACACGATTATTTTATGCAAGTACCAAATACCAGATAGTTTTCTATCTACAAAGTTAAGCAGAACAGAGGTAGCTAAAACACATTTTTTGAAAATGTTTCTCGGTTAAAAATTTGTGTCAGTTTGGTTGAGTAGGCTGGAATTTTGCTTGAAAATATGTTGTACTGTTTTTAAACTAGGAATAGACAAAATAATAAACAAAATTTCCCCTACAATTTCAGGGAGATTCCTAACAACAGACGTTCATAATTTATGTATCAAAGAGTGTGGCAGTTGCTACCACGATAATCCAGCGAGAAAGCAGTGAGCAACAACTCTTCAGTCTAGACATCTAGGAGGTGACTGACAGCGAGAACAATAATCTGAAAATTGTTTTATGAATTACTCTGGCTGGATCTTTCATTCATTCATTCATTGTCAGACGCCATGTATCCCAAACGGGGTGGCCAAGGCTTAGAGTTAATTGTTTTACAGGGAGGGGCACTAATCCTCCACCAACCCCACTTGACACGTAGGGATCTAATTGGCAGAAATTGGCACGACTGATTGCGTCTGAACATAAGTTGTTTCGTAAATTAATGGTTGTAGCAGCACTTCAAAGAAGCAATCAACAAAAGACTGACGTATATTTTGTCTGATCCTTCTTCTACAATTTTCTTTTGCTCAGTTTAGGAGAGACTAGTCAATAAGATTATAAAGATGAATCGATGTAGTAACTCACCTCACGTGTGATGAGTCCCATCATGCCAGACCAGGTCCCATCACTCTTCTGCAGGCCCCAGCTTTTGTCAAGGGGTCTCAAGTATGTGTACCTGTCAGAGAGTTTTGAAAGCAGTTACAACTACAACAAGATATTTTATTTACCATTAGGTCCTTGTTGCATACTGTCGTTCAAACGAACTATGGGTCATACTGTAATTTGCTTTAAAGATCATCAGAACATCATTGCGATTCTTCTGAACACTATACCTTGTCTTCTTTATATTATTGACGTAAACTATTCCCATACAATATAAATATAAATAACACAGGAGAATGGTAAAGTGTGATTTGCAACATATTACAGTAATTAAGAAGTGCTTTGAAGTCTTTTACGGTATCTAAGAAAACAGCTGTATATAAAAGAATGTGTGCAACCAATAGCTCACGTAAAGTTCATAGCCGTGGACAGTATTTCCATGATATACCCGGCTGCACCCGTAAAAGTAAGCCGTTTGCTGCCATGTATCGTTGGGTCGTCTACCATGACCGCCGACTGCGAAGGGAACTCCTCGGCTGTCACCATCACATGAGGTCGGTGGGGGAACCTGCAGCAAGAGGCTGAGGTCTGATGCAGCCATGGACGACCCTTACAAAAACCGAGCATGCCTTCCAAAAACTATTGTAAGCACTAGCTAATCAAACAGGTACAGTGAAAAGCTCAATGGCTTTTCATCTTGTATTCTAGCGTTCAAATTATATAAGATATAGATGTAATGTTGTCCATTATACCACCTGACTGCATCCACACTCAAGTCACGTGAAAAATGATAAACTCTACTATAATTTTAACAAAGACATAATGAGAAAACCATTCACATAATAGGATCGTCGAGAGTTACAGACAACAAGAGCTTACCGTAAAAATTTCTTGGGAAAAAGATTTGGTGGGTAGACTAGACTTAGATTTTGGTCAGTGGTCCACGATGCTACTTGTAAAGGCCGAGTTTCTGGATCAGTGAAGGGTAGCCATGAGAGCACTGTGGTCCTGTTGACAAAAAAAAAAAAAAATGGAAAGATAAGAAAATAAGTAAATATGAATAAAGCCAATGTATCAAAGTAAGGGATATCACCTGTAATAAGTGTTCTTATCCACAGAAAATGTTTACTACCTAAGGACTGGTGAAGCATCGTCGACAACTGCTAATAGGGCGCTGGTGCGTGATAGAGTCTTGTGTAGGTGGTGGAGGGTGTGGAGACGATGAAGAGGGAGGCGAGTGAAGGCGAGCAGCCTCGTTGTGTGCACCGACAGGAGATGGTTCTTGAAGGAGAACTCAGCGAAGGCGGAGAGGAAGGTTGGGTCCTCGCTCACTACCACCACCATCACCCACCAGGACACATCAAGAAGCTAATGGCAAAAAAGTAATCAACAAACCGTTTGAGTTTTAAGCTCATTACTCTTAATAGGTCTGCTTTTAATCTGTTTTTGCTATTACACACACACACACACACACACACACACACACACACGTCCTTAGTCTTCCTCCCAAAGTTATATAATCAGCCTTTACATACTGTACCCACTTACCCGTCGAGCAGTGGCGATAGCCTGAGAGAGGTTTTCACGGGTCATGTTGGCGTTTTGTTCATTATTTGTCACCCCAAACACGCAGACTCCCCACGGAGCTTGTAAATCTGTTAGACCCTAAAAAAGAATGCATTGTGATGATTTGTACGAATATAACGCCTCTAACTCCAGTCAAAGTAAAACGTGTAACAATGAATGCATCTTGAATTTGGCCAATATTCTTTAGAGAGAACATTTTTGCAAGTTCCTGTCCTTGAAAACCTCTTCCACAACAACTGACTTTATGTTAGCTAGAGCTTTCCAGTTCCATATCAGCACTTCCATAGGTCTCCCTCATTCACCTGCCAGGCTGAGTTTAAATTCAGTCTGTTCTTAGGATCTGTACCAAAGAATATGTGAAGTAGTGTGTCTGTTACATATCTCAGGGACAAAGTTTAATTTTATTGTGTAATCCAGTCTAACTTCCTTAATCCATTTTAGGAATGTCCAAGCTTTACTTCATGGTAACACTGACGCACTTGCATCATAGAGAACGCCCATGGAGAGTCGTCTGTCACCAGCATGATGGAGGAGCGGGAACACTGCTCTGTGGCCAACATGACATCAAGTGCTCGGCGACTGTCCAGCAATCCCTGAGTTTTATCTGACAAACACAAAGATGAATTTGCAGTAAGTATAGAGGTAGGGCACTCAGCAGGAAAAGGCAGTACCTGTGTATGATTGGTATTATTAACTGATCTTGAACCTCAGTAGGGTTGTCAAATACTAGATAAATGTTAGATTATAGCCAGAGTGTGAATCCCCCTAGCTAGGACCAATGGACCATATAGCTCTGGAAGGCAATGAAAGAGACCACTACATCACTCACCAGCAATACAGTACCATGGTGCGGGCTCGACCTGCCAACCCTATGGTCGCGAAGCCCGAGCGCTACAACTGAGCTATTCTGGCCCCAAGAAGGTTCTCTGACCCCAAGAAGAATACACCAACACGCGCCAATTTCCCCCTGGGGAAGGGGGGATAGAATACTTCGCCAGTATTCCCTGCTTGTCGTAAGAGGCAACTAAAAGGGACACTTTTCTCTACATTCTTTTTGCTGTCTCTCTTTTCCTTGTACTTTGTCTGTCCTAACTCTCTGCAGTTTATTTTCTTTTAGTTAATATCCTCTCTCCATTGTCTGGTTCCTGCGAGCCACTGGCATTGGCTCCAGGGTAAAATATTTTTCTGCCTAAGAAATCTTGATGAACTCTGGTTATGAAGCAATGGCCCTCAGTTCCGTGCAGCCCTTTAGTGGGCAGGGGGTGCTAAGAATCCCACGGCGTAGGAATAAGTTTATACATCCAAAAAGAACCTTAAGAATAGGAAATTGGAATGTTCGAACTCTCAATCAGGCTGGTAAAATGGAAGAACTTATTTCAGTGTTCAAGGAATACAATATAGATATTTGTGCCCGTACAGAAACGAGGTTGCTTGGAGTTGATAAAATGAATTTGGAAGATCGTATTACTTTGTTGGTTTCCGGTAGTAGTGATGGAAATTATTACCAAGGAGTACGTATACTGTGAAGCAGAGATGCTTGCAAGGCACTATGTGAGTTTGAGCCGATTAATGAGCGCTTGCTTCATGCTCGTTTAAAATCTGACCATGATAATATCAGTATGATGGTAGGGTACGTTCCGACAGATGAGGCTGCTAATGAAATGAAGGATGACTTTTATAAGAAGCTGCAGGATGTAGTGAATAGAGTGGCAAGACATGATGTGTTAGTTTGCATTGGTGATTTTAATGCGATTGTTGGTAGTAGTAGGGATGGCTTTGAAGAATGTATGGGTAGGGAGGGTGTTGGTATAAGAAACGAAAACGGGGTGCGATTTGGAAGCTTTTGTTTGGCAAATGACCTTACGATTGGTGGAACTATCTTTGAGCATAGAAAAAAACATAAAACTACTTGGATTTCACCATGTGGCAAATATTGTAACCAGACTGACCACATTGCAATTAGCAGAAGGCATAGAAGTTATTTGCAAGATGTTTGCGTAAGGAGGGGAGCCGATATAGGTAGTGATCATCAACTTGTTGTGTCAAAGATTAAAGTAAAACTTAAGAGAAACGTTAATGGTAATTGTACAGGAGGTAATAAATATGGATGAGCTGAGAAATCATGAGAACACGAAGGAAAAGTTTCGGTGGGAATGTTTGAACAGGTTTTTAGTCCTGGAGACTTTGATTCAATCCGAAGACAATGATATTAATCAAATGTGGAGAGAGGTAAAAGAGGTTTTGCATGAGAGTGCTAAGGTTACTATTAAGAAGAAGGGAAAAGCGAGAAGGAAAACGTAGATGTCAGATGAAACATGGAATGCAATTCAGAAAAGGAAAGAGGCGAAGTTAAGAAGTGAAGAACAACATGTTGATGGCCAGGTAGTTGAAGTACTTAGAGCAAAGTACTGGAGTTTACTTTCTGAAGTAAAAAGACTCGTTAGACGTGATAAGAGGAGGCAATATGATGAAACAGAGACAGAAATTAAGTTAAGTAAAAATGACGGTCAGAGCACAAGAGCAACGTATCAGGCCATAAAGGAGTTAACTGGGACTGAAAAGAGAAGGAAAGAAATACCTGTACGAGATAGAAATGGTAATTTGATGACTAAAGATTTGGATATAAAAGGAAGGTGGAAAGAGCATTTTGAATCTGTTCTGAATAGCTGAAGAGGACATTTTGCCAACCGAGAGAGATTTGCAGATAGAAACAGGGGATATAACATTGGAAGAAGTAGCAAAATTTATAAAGGAATTAAAGGATTTTAAGGCACCAGGAGAGGGTGGAATATTTCCCGAAATGCTTAAAGTGGAAAATGATGAGTTGATGAATGCGCTTTTGAAACTTTTTAATGTGACTTTGGATAATGGTAGAATTCCAGAAGAGCGGAAAAGTGGAGTGATTATAAAAATACCAAAAAAGGGAGATTTAAGTGTGTGTGGCAATTGGAAGGGGATAACTTTGGCACCTGTACTTGCAAAAGTCTTCTCCAAAATCTTGCTGAACAGAATAGAGCCAGTAACTGAGCCAGTAATTGTTAAAATTTTAGAGAATAACAAGCGGGATTTAGAAAGGGTCGAGGTTGTAATGATCAGATTTTTATTGTATATAAGGCATCTAATGCAACAAGCTAATGAGATGAAAGCCACTTAGTATGTGTTTTGTGGATTTTGAAAAGGCGTTTTATAGTATTTCACGTGGAGCTGTGTTGAAAATAATGAGATTCAATGGTATACCAGGAAAGTTTGTAAATATTATTAGAAGCATGCATGAAGGTACTTTTTGTAAGGTAATGGTGAGTCGTTCTTTGAGTGATCCATTTGAGGTTAGGTCAGGAGTGATTCAAGGGGGAGTTGTCTCGCCTTTAATGTCGTTTTGGTTATGGATTATGTTATGAGAAAGGTTGTAAGGAGAACAGGTACAGGAATTAACTGGAAAGAAAATAAGAGGCTGATGGCTTTGGACTATGCTGATGATATTGTACTGATTTGCGGTAGTATTTACGAGATGCAGAGGGTGTTTGTTGGTGGAAGAAGGAGAAAAAGTGGGATTGGTAATAAATCATGGAAAGACTGAAATTATTAATATGAAGGTGGAGAATCAGATAGATTGCGTAATTGGGAATAATGTGAAGAATGTAAAAAATTTTAAATATCTGGGAACGATTGTATCATCAAATGGATCATTAAACAATGAAATTGACGAGAGGATTAGACAGGCTTGGCGAGCTGTTGGAATGTTGAAATCTTTTTGGAATAATAATATGCTTTCGGTATATACTAAAGTTAAAATTTAAGTCCATGGTTAGACCAATTTTATTTTATGGGCATGAGTCATGGTACAGTACAATTGCAACAGATCAGAAAGTATTAGGATTTGAGAATAAAATACATAGAAGGATTCCTGGGGTAAAGTGGCAAGACAGAGTTACAAATGAAAGAGTAAGGGATATTACGAGAGTGGAACCAATTGATGAATATGTAAGACTGTCTCGCTGGAAATGGCTGGGGCTCATATATAGAAAAGAATACAGTTTAATACAGGATGTGCCAGAGTGGACTGCTAGAGGAAGAAGAGGCAGAGGCAGGCCGAGGGAAACCTAGTTAAGGACAATGAAAAGAGAAGCAGGAGAGGAGTGTTGGCGGGACCTGAAGAAGATGGCAAGAGACAAATATTGGTGGAGAGAGTTCATCGAGGCCCTGTGCATCCCATGGGATGCCACAGGAAATGACTGATTGATTGATTGAGAATGATCGATAGTGGTATATTCACAACACGTAGCATTCTCTTTTACCCACTGAAATGTCGTGCAACAGAATTTTGAATGAAGAACAAGTACTAAAATTTGTCGAGGTTCAGGTGTGTATTTTATGCTTGATTACGCAGTAGATTACAGTTAATTAGGCAGCTTAGATATAGAAAAGCAAACATTACAAAATTGTATTTCCTGACACGACGCACTTCTTTTACATTAAAATTGTCCTAATCCTTCATTTTTCTCACAGCTCAAGAACATTTTTCTAATGGAATCGAGACCAAGAAGAGCAGGTTTATGTATACCAGATGGCAGTAAATAATCTGAAATAATTGCAATCCAAATATGACTAGTGTTTTCATGACACACATTGAGGTAAATTAAGACAACAGTAATAAAATGATTACTATCGTCTATTTCCTTTGATTACATCTAGGGTCAACTTGCCTGAGGTATGAGGCAGGCGGGCGTGTACCAGAAGGCACGTAACTCCCAGACTAAGCCACAATCTCCCCGCAGCAGCCGCCATCACACGACCACAAACTTCTAGCGAAGAATTATTGTGTATAAATAGTCTTGTATGTTTTGTTCAGTTACTAGATGTTAAGGATCTGCATTCTTTGGACAATGTAAGACAGAGAAAAGTATCAACAAGATACCCATGGTGTACTAAGCACTGAACTGTTGTACAGCCATTTAAACAAGTGGGGTACAAAACTCGGAACCTTACCATAATTTTTATTGTTTATTTTAACAAGTATTTTATGTAGACAATATGCACGGAAAGTGCAGATCTCATCGGCTGCTAATTTTTCACTTTTTTTTTTCTTTTCTTTCGATGACTCGTATACGAGTCTTAATCAGAAATGTACACCACTGAGTTTTGTGGTTTTATGTGGAACATCTACTTCCTCAACACAAGAAGATTCATTTTTAATTAATCTTAATAGAATGCGTGGAAAATCTGGCTATTGTTTTCTCAGCAGTTTGACTGGGAGACAGTGATTTGGGACCATTTGAAGATTAGATGTCCCCCTCTATACCGAATCAACTGGGGGAAACCCGATCTAATTGAGAGAATGTATTTGATAAGCCTGTCTGTTTCATACGAAGCCATTTCTCCTTTCGTGTAACATAATGTAAATGGTAAGCGAGGGAAGAAGGTGGTGTGATGTTACAGGTGAATGAAAGTCACTCAACAGTCTTTTTGGTATTTATTTTTATCAGTTTAAGAAAAATGTAAGTTTAAGGCGTGCCATGTCAAAATTAACATCGAAATTACGAATCAGGCAAACTAAAATGAGCTATAGGACGTACATGGTTTCATTAACTAACCATGACATATTCGGACCCGTCCTTGCAAGAAATCGAAAACATAGGTTTCCATGAAAGTAAGCTGGCTAATTAAAAGATGAAGCAGTGTATGACAAACACCTTAAATTACTGGTACATAAATGCAACAGCAATTTCTCCAAAGAGTAATCAGCTGTAATTGTCCTAATTCGCAAGATAACTGTCGAATATTGTTAAGCTGTCTGGGCACACTTTCTCCTGGTGATTCTATGTACATTCAGATCAACTGAATGACAGATTAGACCTTTATTAACAGGAGCCAAAGTTATTGTAGTTTACATTTTGATACCATTCTCATGTCTTCTATTTGAGTGTTCCTACCGAGGATACATTATATTTCTACAAAGGATAAAGAAAAATACTTTTCAATCCAGCACTGCTTTCTTGCATTAAGAGGTCCATGTTAAGGTAGAAGCCTATCTAATTCTGTTCACTGGGGTACTTCAAATTTTTAGGAGTTTGCGAAGCTAAATATGCATAGGAATAATATTTCTACGAAAGCGTTCTTTAGTCCGCCATTGTGTGGAGCTCAGCAGTAATTTACACTAGGATACTCAATACATCCACAGTTATACTGAAATGCTAAATGTACTATTCTGCGATTCATATCAAATACGCTAAATCCATCAGAGTGGAGTGCTAGAGGATGCCAGGTTTTGATCCGGTTATGAATGATTTTGCATTGTTCTTCCTTTTTAGTTCTACTTGAGCGCTGCCTGTTCTCAACGTGTCCCTCCTGCTTCCACCGATTTAGCCACCTGCAGACAGTGGTGACGCTACACCCGGTTACCCTAGCTATGGCACGAGCTGACAGGCCCCCCACCCACATCCAGATAAAGCTGCTGCGTTCTGTCAAGGAGGTTGATCGGCATGACCGGTGTGCTCCCATGTTCTGAAAATTATTCGATAAAATATGCAACCTTACTGCATCGATGACCATATATATTCTTTAAAAGGGCGACAAGAATACTGTTAAAATGGCTTTCACATAAAATTCTGTGTTACCATTGAGGGACATCTTTAACTCCAAGCAAATCATCGTGTCTGCTGCGTTATGCGAAATACTCCAATTTGAGTGTCAACGGGGTAGGATGGGGGAAGGATGGTATGTGATGTTGAATATTCAGCTTCAACTGTTTTATATATCACAACATCATAGACTTATTCCAAGCAACAACCAATATATGATTTCATTAGATATCCAGATAAATGTATAATAGCACCTGGAGATTGCTGTATTGAATTTCAGAGGGCAGTTTGGTAGCAAATATTGGTTTCACTCTCCCCTATGAAAATGCACAATCTCATTATAATTTTTTATTATGCGAGGAAGAAGGAACCAAAAACTGAGCCCACAATGACAGTTCCTTCCAAGAAAACAAAAACAAAAACAATACAAAAGAGAGCCAAATGCAAGATCCCGATCATTTCGAGATGCCTGGACACATTGCGTTTGTAAGACTGGAGATGATAGGAAGTAGGAAATACAGACAGAGGGAGACAGTTCCAGAGTTGACCTGTTGCATAAATGAAGGACTGGGAGTAACGGTTAACTCTCGCATTAGAGGGTTGGACAGAAAAGGGACGAGAGTTTGTTGCTAGATGGGTGCTACAAACTCGTCGTAGAGGTGGAGGGATGCAAGCAGACAGTTCAGAGGAGCAGTGACCATTGAAGTAGCAATAGAAAAAAGATAAAGAGGCAACAGTGTGGCGAAGAGACAGAGGTTGAAGGGAGCCAGTAAAAGGAGGAGAGTTGATGAGACGAAAAGCCTTTGACTCCACCCTATTGAGAAGAGCTGTATATGGGAAGCCTCCCCACACATAGGAGCTGTACTCTAAACAGGGGCGAAGAAAACCCGTGTATAAAGTCAACAACGGTACAGTGGTAAAGAAGATACGGAGTCGGCTTAGCACACCTAATCTTTTGGAAGCAACTATTACAAGATATGCAATATGATCTTTCCAAGATAAGTCCCGGGTGAATGAAACCCCAAGCATGTTCAAGAATGACACAGGATTGAGCTGGATATTATTAAACATTAGTGGGTACTCCTGTGGAAGCTTATGACGGGTTGATAGGTATATGAACCGAATCTTTGATGAACTGAAAACAACAAGATTATTTTTGCCCCAGTCACAGATACGAGCCAAGTCAGACATTAGGTGTGCCATAGACTGATCCCTTGTTTGTTGAAGTAACTGCTGAGATGGACGTTGCAGAAACCGAATGGAAAGGTGAAGGGTGGAGTCATCAGCGTATGAGTGGATGGGGTTAGATGTACAGCTTAGAAGGTCATTGATGAATAAAGGAAAGAGAGTTGGTGACAGGACAGAGCTCTGAGGAACACCACTGTTCATAGATCTAGGAGAAGAACGATGGCCGTCTACAAGAGCAGCTATAGAACGACCAGAAAGGAAGCTATAGTTGAAGGCACAGAAGGATAGAAACCGTAAGAGGGCAGTTTAGAAATTAAATATTTATGCCAGACTCAATCGAAAGCCTTTGAGATGTCAAGTGCAATGGCAAAGTTTTCGCCAAAGTCCCAAAAGGAGGATGACCAGAAGTCTGAAAGATAGGTGAGAAGATCACCAGCAGAGCGTCCCTGACGGAACCCATTCTGACGATCAGGAAAGAAGGTTGTGATAGGAAAGATCCTTTAAAATTTTTCTGTTAAGAATAGACTCGAAAACTTTTGAGACACAGGATGTTAAAACAACTGGACGATAGTTAGAGGGTTGGCAATTATCACCTTTCTTTGGGACTGGTTGAATGAGAGCAAACTTCCAGCAAGAAGGAAAGGTACAAGTTGAAAGACAAAGACGAAAGAGTGTAGGCACAGAAGCACAGTTCTTGTGGACAACAGGAGGGACTCCATCAGGCCCATTTGCCTTGTTAGTATTAAGGCCAGTGATGGCAGAAACTACATCAGCTGAAGAAACTTTTATGTCAACGATGAGGAAGTCAGAGGGGAAAGTGATGGAGGAACAGCACCGGAATCGTCTAAGGTGGAATTCGAGGAGAAAGTCTGAGCGAAGAGATCTGCTTTATTAATGGAAGAAAAATAGCTACAGAGTCATCAGAGTAGAAAGAGGAGGGAAGGATGATGAGGTAAAGTTGTTAGAAAGGTTTTTGGCAAGGTGCCAGAAGGAGCAGGAAGAATTCGAGTTGGAGAGTTGAGAGCATTTAGTATCGATGAAAGTATTTTTAGCAGAGCGAAGAACAGATTTAGCACGATTCTGGGTAGAAATACAAAAAAGATGTGATGCAGAGGTGGGTTGGCTCCGATACCTTTTATAGACCCTCTCCTTGTTGCGGACAGCATTAGAACAAGCGTGATTAAACCAAGGCTTTCTTGCATTAGTCAAAGGATATGAGAAAGAAATGTATACTCCCATGCCCGAGGGAATAACCTCCGTAATGTGCAAGGCACACTCAGATGGCTCCCAGCCATGGAAGCAATAATCATTCCAAGGAAAATCAAAGAAGTACTGCCTGAGGGCCTCACAATCTGCAGCTCCAAAGTGCCACAGATGACGTTTCTTTGGAAGGTCCACGGGCTGTACCGGAGCAATGGGACAGGTTAAAGTAATAAGGTTGTGATCAGAGAAGCCCAACGGAGAGAAAAGATTAACAATGTAAACAGGATTAGTTGTAAGGATGAGGACAAGTATTTGGAGCTCTCTCCATGGCGGTCAGGGATACGGTATGGTGCTGTACAAGCTACTCTAGGTCATTAAGGATAGAAAAGGTGTAGGATTGTTCACCAGGTGGATCAGTGAAAGTAGAGGAGAGCCAAAAGTGGTGGTGAACATTGAAATCTCATAGCATGAAGAATTCAGAGAAAGGAGAAATGGATAGAATGTGTTCCATCGTAGAAGTAAGATAGTCAAAGAATTTGTGATAGTCAGTAGAATTAGGAGATAAGCAAACGGTGCAGATATATTTAGTCAGAGAATGACAGGAAAGCCGAAGGCAGAGAGTAGAGAATTCAGAAGACTCAAGTTCAGGAACCGGAGAGAAAGATAGGTCGTTGCGTACATTTACACAACAGCCACCTTTGGCTTTGAAATGAGTATAGAGAAAGTAGGAGGCTACAGAAAAGGGTTTGCTGTCAGTTGCCTCAGACAGCTGAGTCTCTGTTATGAAGAGAAGGTGAGGTTTAGAGGAGGAGTGGTGGTGTTCAACAGAGAGAAAGTTAGAGGAAAGGCCGCGAATGTTGCAGAAATGAAGAAGAAGTGATTCAGACAGTGGTTCCAGGCATATTGAGTCATCACCGGGAGAGGGGCGGATAGAAACCATATGCGTATTTCACTGTGCAATAATATGCCCAGTCATAATAATGTACTTCTTTTTTTTTTTCATTACACCTTCCTTTGACACCACAATCAATGTTTCTGCCTAATCACTTAGGCAAGCTGTGGAAAATCTGGGTTTCCTTCCGCGGTACCTCTTGTGTTTCAAGTTTCTTATTATGTATACGAGCCAAGCAGAGGTTTCGTAACTTTTTCGGTATGGTACGTTTTTCCCAGTTATCGATAGTGGAATATAAACTTACTTCCTCCATGTTCTGTTTAATGATCCGCAGCTAATGAACTACTTTGACGGCTGGTTTGCATTTATTATGGAACTAAAAATTAATTGTCAGTGTCTAGCAATCGTCAGTTATCTCTGGGAATTAGAAAATACAACTGTGAATCATTCATTCGATACTAATCATAGATGATCACATTTGGAAACGTAAGCTACACAGGAATGTAAATGCGACAGAGATTACCAACGTCGACCTACTGCTTAGAGTTACTCAACACCGTGCCACATGACTCACCGTCAGGGTGTGGGGGTGAAGATGAGACTGGAATGGGACTAAGACCGTGAAGCAGCAGCTGAGCACTGAATGGAGACTGATCTTCTCCGACCCTTTATGGCCAGTGAATATCTCCCCCTCCCCTGTCACCACACCAGCCAGTTAATACCTCCCCCTCCCTTCTCATCACGCCAGTCAGTGAACACCTTCCCCTCCCCTCTCAACAGTTCAGCTAGTGCACATCTATCTCACCAATCTATTTCATGAAATTATTAAAGTCTAGAACTGAACCGGTAATGGATTTTTTTTTTACCATCCACAAATTAGACTGCAGTAGAAATGCTGACATAAGATATCTCAAGCAAAACTTCTTCAGTAGCCCAGATCTTAAAATAATCATTGTCCGAGGTAATTCTTCAAGTAACGAAATTTGTGTCGTGTTAATATTTGTAGTCATAACTTCAGCAAATCCCTACAGCCATGATATATGCAACCAGTAGTTTAGAAAGCTCATGTGATAAATGTTTGTCATTAGATGACAGGTAAAAAAATAATTTAAAAAGCATATAAAATCATTGTTTTTTCTTAACACTGAAAAACCTTGGAAACAACGTCAAGTGATCCTGATACGGTTGAGAATTTCATTCTGACTGGTAACAGAAAATTTTGTTCTGTAGAGAATCAAAGGGTTATGCATTTTTACAAAACTTCAATAATTTTATCTTTGGTTTACTGGCATGAAATACTCTCATATCTATCAAGTCATTTCTCTTTTATTATTTAATGGTCAGACAGATCATACTCTATTTGCAACTAGCCATCATATTTCAAATATTTGTTAATACATTTGCTTACAGATGAGATACAGGGGGGATGAAGCCATCCATGAATAAAACTTTACGGTGAATGACACTGCAAGGATTTGTCATTCCTATTAAAATTACAGTGTATTTACCAATTAAGTAATATATTTATGACTTGTGTATTGTTATAAATTTGAAGGCTTAAATTCAAGTGATGTATGAATTTCATATGAAGGTTGTGGTCAGTATTGGTGATATGTGTGGTCAGAGGTGGTGGTGGTGGTGGTGGTGTGTGTGTGTCTTAGGTGTCCGTCTGGCCCTGTACTCCGCACTTGGCCCCACCACGCATCTGTTCCACCAGCAGCACCACAACGGCCACTTAGAGTCCAACCCCCAACACAACGAACATGCCCTGAAAATGGGTAACATGACATATAATGCCGTAATCCTTCCCTTTATGAAGTAACCCACAATATTCCATTAACGACATGTTTAATGCAAATGTAAATTAATAGGTAGGATTTATAATTAAATATTTAACACAAAGTCTCGTAACACATAGGGAGGTTAAACAGTAAAATCCAGCAAACTATGGCTTTTCGAGGCCATCCAAAAAGTCCTTGGCATTACAGGTTGCTGAGTGAGAAGGCAGAGGTGATGGTGATGATCCTAGGTGGGTTCTAAATGAAGGTGCTGGAGTTGGGATGTGAAAATTTCACCCATTTATTATATATGCCAGATTCCACCAGTGTATAAGCCATATCGAGGAAAATAATGCTGTCTTAAGTATTACATTCGACACATCAGTAAGTATATGCGATAATAATAATTCCTCGTTCCTTTTCGATTGTGATGTAATTATGAAATATTGTCACATTCTTATGTGTATCAACAAACACACATGGCCACTGTTTCTACGTTATTTAGTTACTGACAAACAGTTCTGTACTTACAGCTGATTTATCATTGGCATAAAGGGGCTGTTCTGAGCCAGCATGCCTAGACGAGTGGTGGGTAGCTGCTCCAGGACATGTAAAATTCACAAGTACCTGTCAAAGTATTTACTGATCATGTAGACAGGATTATTATACTGTGAAGTAGAATAAGGGAGTCATTATTGAAAAGAATTACAAATTGCCATTTATCAAACGCCAGAGCAGTGATTGATATTCCAAATGCTTTCTAATTCATCAAGCCAAATGAGCCCCTCACCCCACTGACATCAGATTTAGTGTAGATATGCTACATATTATAGTACAGATTACTAGAAAGGTATGACCATAAACAATTCCATTGAACATGACAACCACATTATAACTTGTGGGGGAAAAACTCAGTGGCAGCATGTGATTATAGATGATGTCCATATCAAACACGACATGACTGCCATCCCGCACAATGGTCTCCAGGCTTTGGGGCAATTCAGCAAACGATATGTCAGCCACTCGTTCTGTGCCCATCAGGTTCCCCAGCTCGCAGAGTGGACCTGACGTGGCCGTCTGAAATGCAGAAGGTTGTCAGTAATCTTCAACTGTACTGAAAGCTTTCGAATACATAATGAGGTAAAACTTAGGAAAACTATTTTATTCCATCGCACATAGTTGTGAAGATTTACCAGATAAATACTTGCATGGCATACCTTGAAGACAACTGGTGATTAGGACTGGGACGTCAATTGGCTATTCAGAACTGGACACACCTGTAAGTAATTTGCTTCCTCTACAAGTACTGAGGGGTTGATTTAAAAAAAAATAATGTTTTGTGAATAGTTTCGTAATGGGAAGAACGATCTTAAACGTATGTTATTCTGTTACTAAAGAAATAATAAAGAAGTGAATAGTATGTTTCATGAGTGATTAGACACAATTTCATGTAGTACTGGTTATGTAGTACATAACCTGGGTTGCATTTGTTGACAGCCTAAAAACTCTCTGGCACTAAACAGATAATGGTACAATAAACCCTCCACTTACCATTCCCCGCTAGACCGGATTGAAAACATAATGAACACTTTAAGGTATCCGAAAGAACACTCGTACATACCGGATACTGGCATTCGGTAAATAGCAAAAAACACACAGACCTTCCAGACAACTTTGGCCTACCACATCAAAGCTGACTGCCTCCCATGCCCGGGGTGACTCAGAATGCAGTTACCAACTTTCTGAAGGCGGTTTTTCCTACCTGGTTGGGCGAATCAAGAAGTGTTGTGACAAGGGTGTGAATATCGGCCAAGTTAGTGTAAAATGAGTATAGTTTTCATTGTTAGTACTTCAATACGCTATTTCGCTCCTTGATTTCCATTATTGCTTGAAATCCCTCTTCAGGGGAGGACTATCGAACTTTGGACATTGTCTTTATCAAACTGGGCTTCCCCCCAGCTGTTCCAGTATAAATAGGGTTTACTGTAAATGAGTTCCGATTACGTCACAAAAACAACAACTCACTTTAGGATACTGGATGCTGAAAGTGCTCTGAACAAGAATTATCCCAACATCAGAGTCGTTAGGAACATCATCAAGTCTCTGACAGGGTTCGTCAACGTATTTGATTGCCAGAGTATTCCATCCATTGGCATCTGGTGTTATCCAGGAAAAATGGTCCAGGAGTGAACTCAGCTTCCTGAAATGTTTTGTCAAGGTAAATAAATCAAAGGAGAATAAAATACCTGCCTGAGTATACCCTCTAGATATCTAATCTTTAACAACCCTAACGCTCTCTTTGGTGCGACTTTACAAACACCATATCCTTCACATGAAGAAAATACCGGTACTTATACAGATACCAATACCAGATAAACAGTTTCTAACATACAACGTTATATAGAGCAGAAGTAGCTAAAATGTACTTTTTTTTATGTATGTCACGGTTAGCAAGTATGACATCTTGGTTGGGTAGGTTGGAGTTTTGCTTGCAGTATTGCTTTTAAGCTAAGAATTGACAAAGTAATAAACCAAACTTCAGCTACAATGGTCAATGAGATTTCCAACAGTGAAGTCACATGTATGAATGAGTGTGGCAACTGCTACCATGATACAACCAAGTTAGAGAACACTGAGCAACAGTCTTCTCTTTTAAAGAACTAGAAGGCGATTGACAGGAAGCAGTGTTTCACTCACAGTAGATCCACTGGGGTTCCTATACGTCCGGATTTTCCCGCACATGTCCTGCATTTAGGTGTCAAAATCTTCGTCCGGGAGGAATTAAAAATTCTCCAGAAGTCCGGAGTTTCAGCTTCCATCATATTTTCTCGAAATATTTAATGTACCATTAAACTCTGTAATGACGAGAGAGAGAGAGAGAGAGAGAGAGAGAGAGAGAGAGAGAAGTCGTTTTCGTTAGCTTGTAAGTGTTGCCAACTCGACTGGTTTCCCACTAGCAACCAAATAAAATGTCCTGCCCTTTACTTTTGTTAAACCACGAGCTTTTTTTTTTTATTCTTTTCGTATATGGTGCTGTTACAGTCAAGAAATAATAGGTAATTCCACACAATTATAGTCTTAGTTTTCATTTTTACCCTGTAGCATTTGATATTCTTATGATCTTAGCCTGCATTTAAGGCGTTTAAGCATTTTCAGTCATAAACTAGCTAATTGTGTACTTTACCTATTGTCCATTATATTGTAAAAAGAAAAAAGATTGTGGTACAGTACAGAAATACTGATTATATATCTATCTATCTATCTATCTATCTATATATATATTGTTACATAGCCTATGATTTCATCATCCTTTGTGTAATTTTAACGCACAGTATGCTGCATGTTTGATCACGAGCGTGTTCTGCCTCAGTCCCCCCCTTCTACCGTTATAGTAGAGTAAGTCATCCTTTCTGTTGTTCAGAGCAGGATTTTCAGCTCTTTGTCCCCAAGGCTTCATTTGCGCGTCCTTCTTACAAGTTGTATCAAGCTCTGCCGTCCCCTATATAATGAGCTCAGTCTCTGCATTGATTGCCACTTAGATCTGCTCCTCATTTTGTTCACATCTCTGTCCTCCCCTGTACAGTTATTATTGTGAGTGCTCCGGAAGTCTCCAACCATCTAGCAGCTGTGTAATTTGAGTATAAGTGTTGTTGCATTTTGTTCTTGTGCTGTATAGCATAAGTTTAATTTGTAGGACTAGTGAAGTTTTTGTAATTCATGTAGGGATCTTTATGTCCATCATCATTAATAATATTTTGTATCTGTAATAATTTATCTTGCATTAACTGAGCATTACCCAGTGTATTTTCATTTTATCAGGGCTGACTTAGATAAATTTACTCTTGCTAATTTCGTGTTAATAGAGGCTATTGCAGTTAACCATATATTTAACCTGTTTTTTGCCATTACATTATCCTTATGAGTCCTGAATATTTTGTTGTTAGTTTGAGCATTAAACTTTAACTTGTAATTTTACCTAACTCTTTTGTTTTGAACCTGGAACTTTACGGGACAGTAGTGACTCTTAGTATTCTCATTTAATGTGTACATTATCTTTCTCTGTTCCGTAACATAAATTTGGCGACCTCTCATCAGGATATTCAGGATATTATCATAAGGATATTGCTTGATATTTTGTGACTTACTTATTCATGATGTCTACTATTACTATACTTGATGAAGCCAAAGATTTTTTGTCAAATGTGCAAACAGTGTTGGATGTAGAGAACAGAACAAAGAATGAACTTAAGCTTGTTGCTCAACAATTGGGAATTGCTGTTCGCTCTCATCATTCTAAAGATCAAATTGTTGACATGATTAATGAAAGCTTGTTTAATGTAACTCCTCCAAACGAGCAAACGCAGATTGAATTAGCTAAGTTACAGCTAGCCCTGCAGGAGGCTCGCGTTAAGGAGGCACAGATACAGGCTCAGGCACAAGTTGAACTTGCTAGGATTCAGGCAGACCATGAGTATCGCATGAAACAAGGTGGAACTGGATCATCTAGGTCTGATGATTTTGATGTGGCTAAAAATGTTAAACTTGTCCCTCCTTTTAATGAATCTGATTTAACAAAGTCTTTTCAGTTGTTTGAGAGGGTAGCTACAGGTTTTAATTGGCCCAAAGAGTATTGGCCAGTACTCCTTCAAACTGTTCTCACCGGTAAAGCTCAAGTAACTTATGCATCTTTGCCTCAGGATCAATCTGATAATTATGATGTAGTTAAGAGCTTGATTCTTAAGGCCTATGAGCTTGTTCCTGAAGCTTACAGAGTAAAATTTAGGACAACTTATAAGCAAGATAAGCAATCCCATGTTGAGAATGCAAAAATCAAAGAAGATCTGTTAGAACAGTGGTTAAATTCTAAGAATGTGGATTCTGATTTTGGTAAATTTAAGCAGATGATTTTGCTGGAGGACTTCAAGAGGTGTATTTATAAAGATGTAAGCCTATATCTTGGTGAGAAAAGAATAGATAATTTGTCTGATGCTGCAGTTTTAGCTGATGAATATGTTCTCACTCACAAGAGATATTCTAAAGAAAAAGGGAAAGCTGAGAGTAAGTACGTTGCCTCTACTCAGAGTACAGGTAACAGGAAAGAGAATAAAGATGATGTTTCTCAGGAAGTAAATACCAGCTTCACCTCTAGATTTCAGAAAAGTAAATGTACTTATTGTAGTAAGCTTGGTCATACTACGGAGAAATGTTTCAGGAGACAGCGTGATGTGAACAAAAAGGAGTCTTTAAATATTCAGTCAATTGGTCTAGTGTTCACTCTTGAGAGTTCCCAGAATTCTTTAACTGAGTTAACTGAACCTGCTTTGAGGGGTAACTTAAATTCTCATGATGGAGCTCCTCTTTTGAGCAGTAACGTGGGTGACACTCTCAAGAGTTCATGTGCTAATTTCCTGTCTGATGGTTTTGTCAGTCCTCTGGACAGTAATGACAGGAAATCAGTTAAAATATATCGTGATACAGGTGCTTGCCAATCCTTTATGCTGACCAGTGTTCTAGGCTCTAATGTTAATTCCTCTGATGAAACTGTAATCTTACAAGGCGTAGGGAATAATTACTTCTCTGTCCCTCTGTGCAGAGTGAATTTAGAGTCTGGTTTTGTTAATGGTTCCGTTATGGTTGGGTTGGTTGAGACACTCCCAATGTCAGGTGTAACTTTCTTACTTGGAAATGATATTGGTGGAAGTCAAGTGTGTCCAGCTCCTCAGTTGTCTAGTGAGCCAGTGGCTGCGTCCCGGGATTGTGATGTCCCTGATGTGTTCCCTGCATGTGCTGTCACTAGGGCTAAGTCTAAAGTTACTGGTGATTTAGAGGATAATGATGATGATGATGTTATCCTAGCTGACACTTTTCTTGCTAATTTGGACCACTCACCAGATGAGGCAGTACACCGTAGTGTTGATAATTTGTCTTGTCAAGGGTTGGTTGAGTTGCAGGTTGCTGACCCTGAGTTGAAAGGTCTAGCTAACTCTGCTTACAGTGAAGAAGAGTCAGCCGGTGCTTCTACTTGTTATTATGTAAAGTCAGGAGTACTTATGAGGAAGTGGAGACCCCCAACAGCATCAGCCGACTGTGAATGGGAGGTTGTACATCAAGTTGTCATCCCTCGTGTTTGTAGGCAGGATATCATTAGAGTGGCTCATGATTCCAGTTTGGCAGGACACCTTGGAGTGAGGAAGACTGTGGCACGCATTTTGAAACACTTCTAATGGCCAGGTATCTTCAGGGATGTTTCCTGGTATTGTAAGTCTTGTCACACCTGTCAAGTTGTGGGGAAGTGTAATCAGACCGAAAAGGTTGCACCTCTAGTTCCCATTCCTCCTTTTGAGGCGCCATTCACCCGTGTGTTGGTGGATATTGTGGGCCCTCTTCCTAAGACTTCTTCAGGATTTTCTTATGTGTTGACCCTGATTGATATGGCTACTCGTTATCCTGAAGCCATTCCACTTAGAAATATCTCATCAAAGAACGTGGTTAAGGAAATGCTAGGGTTCTTCACAAAGTTTGGTCTGCCCAAGGAGGTACAGTCAGACCGGGGAAGTAATTTCATGTCAAATGTTTTCAAGCAGTCTCTGAAAGAGTTGGGCATCACCCAGATCACGTCTTCAGCTTACCATCCCCAGACTCAAGGAGCGTTGGAGAGATATCATCAAACACTCAAATTGATGCTCAAGAAATACTGTTTGGAACATCAGAAAAACTGGGATAAAGGTCTTCCATTTGTTGTATTTGCTGCAAGAGAATCTCCAAATGAATCACTGGGCTTCTCATCTTTTGAACTACTGTTTGGCCATGAGGTAAGAGGACCCCTTAAGTTACTCAAGGAATGCCTGCTGTCGGAGGAAGATGACGTCAAGCTGCTGGAGTATGTGATGAAGTTCAAAGAACGGCTGTCCACTGCTTTACAGCTGGCGAGAGAGAATTTAGGAGCTGCTCAGGAGAAGATGAAGACTTGGTATGATAAGAAGTCCAGGTTACGCCACTTTCAGCCAGGAGATCAGGTTTTGATTCTACTACCGGTTCATGGGCAACCTCTTCAAGCCAAGTTTAGTGGTCCTTATTTCGTGGAGAAGAAACTCAGTGATGTCAACTATGTCATCGCCACACCAGATCGTAGAAAGAGCAAGCAACTATGTCACATCAACATGCTAAAGTTATATCACAGGCGGGACGAAAATAATCCAGTCTGCACTGTAGCTGTTCCACCCGAGTCTGCAAGTGAAGCTCTCCCATGTAGTATGAGCCTGAGTGATAGTTTGGGGAAGAATCCTGATATCATGAATGATCTCCAGACTAAGCTTTCTCATCTACCTCCCGAGGAAAGGCAGGAGTTTTCGGCATTACTGCAGGAGTACCCGCAAGTGTTCCGTGCCACTCCAGGAAGAACCACTGTGTTGATGCATGATGTCGATGTTGGAGATGCAAAGCCAATTAAATTGCCTCCTTACCGTGTGAACCCAGTGAAAGTTCCTCTCATCCAGAAGGAGCTTGGCTACCTGTTGGACCACAAGATGATTGAGCCCTGTCAGAGCGAGTGGAGTTCTCCTGTCACTCTAGTCCCTAATCCAGGTGGGTCACAGCGGCTTTGCATCGACTACAGACGTGTTAATCAGATAACCAAAACAGACACTTACCCTCTCCCTCGCGTGGAAGATTGCATAGACAAGATCGGAAAGGCTAGGTACATAAGTAAGTTTGATTTGTTAAAGGGATACTGGCAAGTACCTATGACTGAACGTGCTAGGGAGATCTCATGTTTTGTAACATTAGGAAAGACTTTTGCATGTTCTGTAATGCCATATACAGATTGTTTTAGAGTAATAAGAAATTTCCTTTGTAAATTTCTTTTTTCTTTGTGGGGAGGTGTTACATAGCCTATGATTTCATCATCTTTTGTGTAATTTTAACGCACAGTATGCTGCATGTTTGATCACGAGCGTGTTCTGCCTCAGTCCCCCCCTTCTACCGTTATAGTAGAGTAAGTCGTCCTTTCTGTTGTTCAGAGCAGGATTTTCAGCTCTTTGTCCCCATGGCATCATTTGCGCGTCCTTCTTACAAGTTGTATCAAGCTCTGCCGTCCCCTATATAATGAGCTCAGTCTCTGCATTGATTGCCACTTAGATCTGCTCCTCATTTTGTTCACATCTCTGTCCTCCCCTGTACAGTTATTATTGTGAGTGCTCCGGAAGTCTCCAACCATCTAGCAGCTGTGTAATTTGAGTATAAGTGTTGTTGCATTTTGTTCTTGTGCTGTATAGCATAAGTTTAATTTGTAGGCCTAGTGAAGTTTTTGTAATTCATGTAGGGATCTTTATGTCCATCATCATTAATAATATTTTGTATCTGTAATAATTTATCTTGCATTAACTGAGCATGTGTATTTTCATTTTATCAGGGCTGACTTAGATAAATTTACTCTTGCTAATTTCGTGTTAATAGAGGCTATTGCAGTTAACCATATATTTAACCTGTTTTTTGCCATTACATTATCCTTATGAGTCCTGAATGTTTTGTTGTTAGTTTGAGCATTAAACTTTAACTTGTAATTTTACGTAACTCTTTTGTTTTGAACCTGGAACTTTACGGGACAGTAGTGACTCTTAGTATTCTCACTTAATGTGTACATTATCTTTCTCTGTTCCGTAACAATATATATAAATATATATATATATATATATATAGATAGATATATATATATATATATATATATATATATATATATGGATCAGTTGGGTCAAGGATTGTGTGGGTAAGATTGAAAGTTGGAATACAAATGTGAGCGATTGTGTGCGTGTATGTGCCAACGCAAGTTATTGCAAGTAGAGTGAGAGAAGAGTTCTGGACAAATGTGGAAATGTGCATGGAAAAGTTTGGAAGGAATGAGAGAGTGTTTTTGATCGGTGATATGAATAGTAAAGTAGGGAATGTGAAGGTGGATGGAATAGTTAGTGAGTGGGGTGTGCCTGCTGAGATAGAAGAGAATGGCAGTGCGTTAGTGGACATTTGTGCGGGGAGGGGGTTGGTGATAGCCAATACCCTCTTCAGGCACAAAATGATCCACAGGTATAGCCTACATGGCGAGTGATAAGAAAGGTGGGTGGTGAACTGAATTGAAGGAAGGCAATGATTGATTATGTATGTGTGGATGAAAGGATGCGAAGATGTGTAATGGATGCAAGAGCTTATAGAGGTTGGGGGAGTGGACTTTCTGACCACTACTTGCTGGTGGCCAGAATCAAGGTCCAATTAGGATGGAGAAATAGAAGAAGGGAAGGACGGGAAGAAGGAGTATTTGTAAGGAGAGTGGAAAGGTTACAAGAGGATAAGAAAAAGGCAGAGTATAAGAGAGAAGTGGAGGAACGATTGGGCAAATATGAATTGGAGCAGATAGGGGACGTGGAAGGTGTGTGCAGGATATTCACAGAAGAAATATGTGCAGCATGTGATGTGGTGTGTGGGATGAAGAGAAGACGGAGGGGGATGCAAGGAACAGCGTGGTGGAATGAAGAAGTGAGACAGGCCGTGGCACAAAAGAAGAAAGCATACAATGAATGGATGAGAAATAGGGAAATGGAAGAAGTTGAGAAGCAGAAGAGAGAGTTATATGTAGAAAGAAAGAGAGAGGTGAAAAGATTAGTAAGAGAGAGTAAGAAGAGAGTGGATGAGGAATTTGGAAGGAACTTGAGTGTAAAGTGGAGGGACTGTAAGAAAATGTTCTAGAAAAAGGTGAAAAGAGTAAGACAGGGTGGAAGTGAAGTTAGCAGGGGAGTGAAAGATAAAAATGGTAGATTACTAGTGGAGAAGGGAGAAAAAGTGAGCAGATGGAGAGAACACTTTAAGGAATTATTTAACATAGAGGATGGAAGTAATGCGAGTATAAGTGGCTGGGGAATGGCTGGGAGAAGGAGGGAGGTGAGAAGACAGGAAGAAATCAGTAGGATAGAAGTTGTGGAAGCAATGAAGAAAGTTAAATCGGGGAAAGCCCCAGGAATTGATGGAGTGTGTGGTGAAATGCTGAAGCATGGGGGAGAGACAGTAGTAGAATGGATGTGGAAGATGTGCAGATTGGTCTGGGAGGAAGGTAGAGTCCCGGAGGATTGGAAGTCAAGTATAATTATTCCCTTGTACAAAGGAAAAGGGGAAAAAGAAGTGTGTGGTAATCATAGGGGCATCTGTCTTCTTAGTATAATAGGAAAAGTGTAT
Organism: Coenobita brevimanus; assembly: GCF_032717465.1. Lineage (NCBI taxonomy): Eukaryota > Metazoa > Arthropoda > Malacostraca > Decapoda > Coenobitidae > Coenobita > Coenobita brevimanus. The sequence continues at coordinate 11,351,305 of NC_137036.1, forward strand.
GGTAGGATACTTATTGACAGTGTTAGAGAAAGAACAGAGGAATTACTTGGAGAAGAACAGGGAGGCTTTAGGAAAGGAAGAGGTTGTGTAGATCAGATATTCATTCTTAGATCTTTAGTGGAAAAGTTTCTAGAGAAGGGAAAGAAGTTGTATGCAGCTTTCATGGATTTGGAGAAAGCATATGACAGGGTGAATAGACAAGGATTGTGGAAAGTATTAAGAATATATGGAGTAGATGGGAAGTTGTTGAATGCTGTGAAGAGTATGTATGTTGGTGCTAAGGCTGCAGTGCGTGTGGATGGTAAACTGAGTGAATTTTTCTCTTTGAAGGTTGGGTTGAAACAGGGATGTGTCATGTCTCCATGGTTGTTGAATCTGTATATGGATGGGGCAATAAAAGAGGTACAGGGTAGGGTAGTGGATGTTGGAGTGGCCCTAGTGAGAGAGGGTAGTGTTTGGAAACTCCCTGTACTGTTGTTTGCGATGATACTGTGTTGTTAAGTGAAGACGAAGGAGAGCTACAGGGCTTGGTTGATGAATTTGGGAGAGTGTGTAAGAAATGGAATCTAAAGGTGAATGTAGGGAAGAGTAAAGTGATGGTCTTTGAGAGAGGTGAAGTCAGTGAATGTACAGCAAGGTTGGATGGTGAGGAATCGGAAAATGTGAGTACGTTTAAGTACTTGGGTAGTGTGATGAGTAAGGATGGATGTTTGGAGGATGAAGTGCTTGAAAGTGTACAGCAGGGAAGAAAGGTTGCTGGTTCCTTGAAAGCAGTGATAAGAAGCAGGGAAGTGAGCATGGAAGTGAAAAAGTTACTACATGACAGTATTGTGATACCAACTCTAACGTATGGAAGTGAAGCTTGGACTTTGCTGGAAGGACACAAGTCAAAAGTGAGAGCAGTGGAAATGAGTTATTTAAGAGGAGCCTGTGGAGTCAAATGCAGAGACAGGCTGACAAATGAGGATATAAAGGAGCGTTGTGGTGTGGATGTGGATGTGATAGGAAGCGTTAGGAGGAATACACTGAGGTGGTTTGGCCATGTGGAGAGGATGGGGGGTGAAAGACTGACGGAGACAGTGTATGTGAGTGAGGTGGAGGGGGGAAGAGGGAGGGGGAGGCCGAGGATGAGATGAAGGGATGGGGTGGAGAGGTATATGAGAGAGGGGGGTGTGAGTTGGGAGCGGGGCAGTGAAATGGCGGGGGACAGGGCGACGTGGAGGCGATTTGTTTGTGGCCACCCCAACGGGATTGAGGCGTCTGGCAATATATGATATATATATATATATATATATATATATATATATATAACGGAGGCGTCCTGTATTTTGACTTAAGATATTGCAACCCTAAGATCCATAGCCTCATTACAGTTGCCAGACAATTTTATTTTACGAAATTCCTGAACACAACACTACAGCATGTTACTCAGTGCTCGCCACTAACAGACCACTTCATATAATATCAATAAATGATAAGGAGGGGTTAAGGGTGATGAGTATAGTTGAGACAGGTTTCTGAAGTCTCCTGCCTTAACATTCATCATGCTGTCTTTAGTGTTCATTGAATTCTCTAAAAAAAGAATTTGTTCGCGAGGTGGAGGTTCCACACACGAGGATCATATTTTATACAAGTGTGTGATATTGAATGAATCAATGAATAATTTGTAAATTGTTTTATGAATTACCCTGACAGGATGTAATTGGAAGAAACTGGCATGGCTGACTGGGTATGAACATTAGTTCAGATTCTTAAAACAATGGGCAGAGCAGTTCTTTGAAGACACTCTCAACAGAAGACAGACCTACAATTTAAATCTGACCCATGTTTTACCAAATGGTTTTATTCAGTTTAAGATAGACTAGTCAATAAATTTATATAGCTGAATAGATGTAAATCACCTCACATGTGATAAGTTCCAGCATGCCAGACCAGGTCCCATCACTCTTCTGCAGGCCCCAGCTTTTGTCCTGGGCTCTCAAGCATGTGTACCTGTCAGAGAGTTTTGAAAGCACTTACAAACTAGTTGATTTACCATTAGGTCCTCGTTCCTTACTGCCATTAAAACGAACTATAGGTCATACTGTATATGGCTTTAAAGAATATCAGAACACTTCCTTTGCGAATCTAATGAACATCTAATGAACACTACACCTTAATGTCTCACTGTATTTTATTGATGCAAACTAAGTACGTATAAAATATATATAAATAACACAAAAGAATGATAAACTGTGATTTGCAACATAATTCAATAACGAACAAGTGCTATGAAGTCTTTTACTACTTCCAAGAAAACAGCTGTTTATATAAGATTGTGTGCAACCAATGGCTCACGTGAAGATCATAGCCGTACCCGCTATACTCGTAAAAGCAAGCCGCTTGCCGCCAGGTATCGTTAGGTCGTCTACCATGACCGATGACTTTGGAGGGAACTCGTTGGCTGTCACCATCACGTGGGGTCGGTGGGGGAATCTGCAGCAGGGGTTGTAGTCTGAATCGGCCGTGGACTACCATCACGATAAATGGGGCATACCTTCCGAAAACTAAGCACCAGCTAATCAAACCGGTACAGTGAAAAGGTCAGTGGCATTTCATCTTGTGTTTAGCATTCAAATTATGTACCAGTATGATATATTATTGATGTGGTGTTGTCCATTATACCAGCTGCCTGGATCCACACTCTCGTCATGTGAAATATTATAAACTCTACTATATTTTGAACAAAGACAATGTGGTAAACCATTCACATATTATTTTAGGATCGTCGAGAGTTACAGACAACAAGAGCTTACAATAAACATTTCTTGGGGAAAAGATTTGGTACGTAGACTAAACTCAGATTCAGGTGTGTTCCAGGATGCTCCCTGTAATGACCGAGTTTCTGGATCAGTGATGGGTAGCCATTAGAATACTCTGATCCTACTGACAAAAAATGAATAGATAAGAAAATAAATAAATACATAAAACTGAAGCCACTCTATCAAAGTGAGGAGTAGATTGACTGATTGAAAATAATTAAAATCTGGCGGCGCAACTGCCAGGGTCATATGCCGCCGGATGACAAAGTAAAAGACACAGCAAAATAAAAGGTGCATATTCAAAATAAAGTTATTATCTGTTAGTAGGAATAAAACACTGAAAATAATAAATGAACATTTTATAAAATGCCAATTACTTATAAAAGTGAAAGAAGGCCCGCCTACTGAAGAAAATTAAAAACATCAATAAAATCGCTAGAGGCTTCATCAAGCATGGAGGACAAACAGTAGGTACCATCTGCCCCTTTATGCCTATGGAGGAATCTCTGATGTAGGTCCCCCAGACTCGGACACTCGACCAGCAACTGACGGACAGTAAGGGGAACAAGGCAGTCATCACAGTGCGGTTGAGATCCACCATTCATCAGGAACCCACGTGTAAGCCATGAATGCCCAATGCGAAGCCTAGCAAGAGCCACCTCCAATCGCAGAGACATACAGGGAAGAACCCTTGGCACAACAACTCTTTCAAAAATTTCTTTTAGTTTATTGTGAGAAACAACATCCCACTGTCTCTGCCAACACGTACAAATTGCGTTCCGCAAGTAAGGTGTTACATCAGAAGCAAGAAGTGGGTAGTCGGTTGGGGGCTGTTGAGAAGACGCAGCTTTAGCTAAAGTATCTGCCCTCTCATTGCCCACCACACAAACATGTGCGGGTACCCAACAGAAGTCTACACAGCGGCCACGACGGCCAAGAAGAAGAAGCCATTCTAAAATTGATAAAACTAATGAATGGGATGCATTAAAAGACTCCAGTGCAGACAAAGCACTACGCGAGTCACTAAAAATCACAAAAAAGGATTGGGGGAGAGTAAAAATAATTTTAACAGCATATAAAATTGCAGTCAGTTCCGCCGTATACCCTGAAGTAATGCCAGGAAGGCTACCACCTCTACTAAAGGAAGGGAAGACAATACCAAATCCTACTCCAGTATCAGTCTTAGACCCATCAGTATAAACGGGGACAGAACCCTCATGAATGGAGGCATGTTCTAAAAAGCAGGAGAGGGACACCTGGGAGGGAAATGAGCCCTTTTTTCAACAACGGACCTACAGAACGTCACGCGAGGGAGTAGCCAAGAACCCACCCTTGGGATCCGATGTGGACAAATTGTCAGTCTCGGAACAGGGAGGGCTAACATAACCCTGTAACCAAATGGCTTTGAGAAATTAGGACGGGTGTCAAAAACAGAAGATTGGGAATCCTGGGAGATGATGGCACAAGAAATTGGGTCTGGAATGCAATGAAGACGATATCAACACCTCATCATGAGCAACTGGCGACGCAAATCCAAGGGGAGAACACCAGCATCGACCAATAAACTTATAATCAGGGATGATCTGGATGCCCCAGTTGCCAGACGCACACCAGCATGATGCACAGAATTTAACAACCGGAGACGGGCATCTGTTGCAGAGGAGTAGACCTCACACCCATATTCAAGTTTAGGAAGAATAAGAGACCTATGCAAGAGGAGGAGGGTCTGATGGTCAGCACCCCAAGAGGTATGAGATAAACCCTCAAAAGACTCAAAGCTTTAACCCGTCAAGTCCCGACCACTTTCGCACCTCTGACACCCCCCAGTCCTGACCATTTTTGGAAATTTTGTTTTTTGGCTAAAACCTTCGCATTGGTGAGAAACATCGAAAATTCATAGAGAATCGCTCACCTGAGGTTTAAAATATTCGATACAGGTAGGAGTACCTCCTTACCTTACAGGGCTTTCTATCAGGCTGGCACTAAAGAAAACAAGTTCTATGGGAGGATAAATATTCCACACCACTCCTAAACGGTATTTATTTATTTATTTGGTACGAATTTATATGTAGTACGAGAGTATATTGGTTTTCAAAAGTAACATAGGCATTATAAGCATTGTTCCACTCACTAACTCATCACCATTCCTGACCTTCTTTTGCCACATTACCTGATCATCATTTCTGACTGTTTCTTCCTCTAATGCTATGTAAACTTTGTCCTCCACATTGTCATCGATTGGGGAATCACTCTGTCCCTGAATGTCTTTATTGGCCAGGTCACTGGTAACAAGTGAATTGCCGAGACAATGGTGTGGGGGGGAGGGGGAGGTTATGCAGTGTAAGGCATTGTCCATGCTTGGCATCTTGTAGAGGAATAGAGGAAGGTGTCCCTTGTATACGTACGAAAAATCATGCACGAAAATTGAAAATTGTGCAAATTAGGGACCTTGCAATTGCAAAACGTACCAGTACGTCGACAGGACTGGCAAATGCAAAAATGTTGCAATGTACCCATACGTCGACGGGACGTCTCGGGTTAAGACAAGCCGCCTTAACAGAACGAATATGAGGAACCCAGGTTAGTCGTCTATCAAACAGAAGACCCAGAAACCGCATCTCTTCCACACAGGATATTCTCCTACCATAGAGATACAAGTCAGGGTCTGGGTGAACCCCTCGAATGCAACAAAAATGCATAGCCACTGTCTTTGTTGAAGAAAAATGGAAACCACGAGTTTCTGCCCAGTCAGAAATTCGATTGAGAGCCAGCTGCAACTTCCTCTCTATCAGAGACATTCTAGATGCGGTGAGGGAAATCGAGAGGTCATCAACAAATAGGGATCCTCGTACACCATCAGGAAGTACACTAGTGACACTGTTAATGGCTACAGCAAACAGAGTAACACTAAGGATACTCCCCTGTGGTACGCCATCTTCTACTGCTCGGGCAGTAGAAAGCATTCCTTCCACTTCCACCCTTAAAATTCGGTTAGATAAAAACTGTTGAATAAAAATAGGCAAGCGTCCATGAAGACCAAACTCATGAAGACCAAACTCAGGCAGTGTCATATGCCTTCTCCAGATCGAAGAAGACCGTGACCTGGTGTTGGTTAGTGGAGAAAGCCTCACAGAAAGAAGATTCCAAGGACAGCAGTGCATCAGAGGTAGATTGCATTTTTCGAAAACCATACTGGGCAGGGGATAAGAAGTCACCTCTCTCTAAAAACCACACAAGCCTAACATTGACCATCTTTTCCAAAACTTTACATATACAAGACGTCAAAGAAAAAGGCCGATAATTCGTTGCCTGTAGGTGATCCTTACCTGGTTTGGGGATGGGGATAACTACAGCAACACCCCAACAAGCCGGAAACTCCCTAGAACACCAGATCTTATTAAACAGTGAAAGCAAAAACAACAGGGACTCATCAGACAGGTGGCGTAAAAAGGCATAAGGAATATCATCATAACCAGGAGAGGAATCATGGCACTGCAACAGAGCTGCCTGGAGTTCAGAAATTGAAAACGGAACATTGTAAGGCTCTCCTCCAGCAGAGGCAAAACTGAGACCACGAGACTCTAGGCGCCGACGGTGGAAAGCTGAAGGCGTATCTGCATCCTTCTTTGACACACTGCTAAAATGATCAGCAAGCAACCCTGCAACAGCAAGTGGATCAGCCACAGTTCCACCTGCTGCAGATAAAGCAGGAGGGGAGGGAAAATTAAATTTTCCTGAAATTTTCCTTACCCGGTTCCACACCTGGGTGATGGAAGTCCTCGAATTGATGGAGGAAACAAAACCCTTCCAGGATGAACGCCTGGCTTCCTTTAAAACCCGCCTCATATGAGCTCGTGCCCTCTGAAACGCCACCAAATACTGAGGATCCCCATGGTGACGACGAAGTCGAGAGAAGGCAACTCATTTGGCTCTTACTGCGGAACTGCATTCAGAGTTCCACCAAGGAACCAGACGTGTAGGAAAGTGACCCTTCGTTTTTGGAACAGATAACAGGGCTGCTGAGTGCAACACGTATTGAAATATGAAACAGCCTCAGCAAGACAGCCAAACTCGTTGACAGAAAGGGAAATGGAACTCAATTCCCTGAAACTTTGCCAGTCAGCCTTATGCAGAAGCCAGAGAGGAAGACGTGATTGAGGTCCACCAGCACTAGCAGTTAAAAGTAATGGAAAATGGTCGCTGCCATACAGGTCTGGCAACACATCCCAGGTAAAATCTAAAACAGCATCAGCTGAGCATAAAGACAAATCAATGGCAGTATAAAGTTCCAGTCTGACTATGGAAATAAGTCATTTTATTGGCATTGAAAATGCCTAACTCCTCATCTTCCACTAAAGAGGCCAGCATTACACCCCGAGGTTTGGCCTCACTGTTTCCCCATAATGGGTGGTGACCATTCATATCTCCTAGTAACAGAAAGGGAGAAGGAAGGTCATGAATAAGGCGTTCCAGATCCACCCTTTCAACAGTAGCACTAGGAGGAAGATAAAGACTGCAAACTGTATACTGCCGACGTAAAAACATCCGGACAGCGACAGCCTGCAGGGGAGTTGAGATGTGCAGAGTATGGAATATCCTTGTGAAGGAAGATAGCAGCACCTCCATGATGACCTTGGCCCAGCTCAGGATCAGAATAAAAGGTATGGTAGCCAGAGGGACCAGAAGGAACAGTATCACCAACCATGGTCTCCTGGATACACATGCACGGAGGAGTAAATTGAGAAACCAGATGACACAATTCCTCATAGTTGGCACGTAAACCCCGACATTTCCACTGGATGATGGAACCCATAATGGAGGGATGATGATTAAGTGCGGGACTGTACACCTGACAAGTGGGCGGGTTTCGATTGATGGTTATGAAGGCCCTTGACAGGAGCCTGCCCAGCACCAGAAACCCGCACCCTCTGTCAAACATCCATGGGTAAACGAGAGGCTGAGGAAGCAAGATTTACAACACTCCTTCTTGGAGTGGGCATACCAGTTTGTTTGGAAGGTGGCTTGGAGGCTGGTTTTGAAGGTGTAGGACAGCCAGTGCTCCCACCAGAAGTCCCAGAAGTGGAAGTAGAGTTCATAGGACGCGAATCATTTGAGGAGGACATACTATGCTGTAGATATGAAGCACCAGCAATATGTCCAACAACCTCCCCAGGTGGGAACTGGACCAGCAGTGAACCATCAGCTTCAGCTGTCACCTGGCTAGATTCCTCAGCCTGAGGGGCAGAGGGAACAGGAGAGGACTCGACACAAGGGTCGACAACAGAGACCTTAGGTGGCCGGTCTTCATGCTTAGAGGACTCTGATGAGCAACGGTGACGTTTGCCAGGTACAGATGTAGGCTTGGGCATACTGGCTACAGTGGGAGAAGGAGTCCGGTCAACGTGGATGTCTGCCTCCACCACAGAAGTGTGCAAGTCGTCAGCCACCGAAATGGGGGTGGAAGCAGTTGGAGTAGCAGTTGGGCAGGCATCTTTCTCACCAACAGTACTAACCATGGGAACAGCATTCTGCATATCACGAGTTGAAGGAGTGGATACTGGAGTGGGTCGAGGCTGCCTCTGAGATACAGGGCGATGCAATGGTGTTCTAGAAAGGAGAGAAGCATAAGTAATCTCTGGCTGAAAGAAGAGTGTCTGGGCTCTTCTTTTTGCTTCAGGATATGAAACCCTCTCACATGTACGAATGGATAAGATCTCCTTTTCAAGGCAGTATCTTGGACAGCTTTTTGAAAAGACAGCATGAGGATCTCCACAGTGATAGCATTTAATGGGTCCTGTACAGTCGCTGGTATGGCTTGATCCACCACAAGAGACACAAACACCAGGAAGTCCAGCCTGTGCACGGTGGCAAAATTTGTTGACATGGCCATATCCCTGACAGTGGAAACACCGCCTTGGGGTGGGCACATATGGCTTCACAGGAAGTGACAGCCAAGCCAGCTTCACAGATTTAGGTAGCATTAACCTATCAAATGTCAGGAACAATGTCGGTGTTGGGATCAATATTCCTTCAATTTTCTTCTGTACGCGTTCGACCTTCACCACGCCTGACGACTGCAGTTCCTCCAACAACCTGGCCTCTGAGTATCGAAGGAGGTCACGAGAAAAGATCACTCCTTTACACTGGTTGAAAGTACTGTGTGGAGTGCATGAAACATCTAATCCAGAAACCGAGGTCAAACTCAACAATTGCATGCTCCCTTCAGGTGACGATACTTCAATGAGGATGCTTCCATCGCCCTGGGATATTTGGGGTTCTCTGCCACAAACTGAAATAATCGAACGGTGCAATTCAAATATGTCAGTATCCAGCACAGATCCACCTCTGGAGGATCTGAGCACTAGATACTTGACAAATGACTTAGGCTCTGTGTCATCTGAGCTGAACTAAAGAGCCAAACCAACCCGTCGTGGTTTCCTCCCAGTCCCAGTTGAACGCTGGGGCATAGGAGGAAAGCCACCATGGGCCTGAAAAGGCTCCAGAGTGGCTATGAGGGTGGTGCAATCCGAAGAATGTCCTGGGACAGAGGCCATGTCGTCAACAACATTTTTATCAATATTTGCCATATGGTCTGCAATAAACTTCATTCCCCCACCCCCCCACCCACCATGGAGTCCAACAAGGGGAGGCCATATGTCAGGGACAGAGCCACTGATGACCCCAGGGGTAGCAGAGGAGTATACACAGGTAACCACTGGGGGACCCAGACTAGGGTGACTCCAGGACGATAGGAGCCACCAGGCTCCCCAGTGCCCACTTGACCTTAGCCAACGCATGACCAGCCGATTGACCTTGTCGGGCCCAACCAGGCCGCCCGTCTAGCCCGAATAAGGGACCAAAGAGGTGTATTGCTAACTGCAGGACGCAGCGTGCAGCATTGCTCAACCTCCAGGACTCCCGTCTCAAAGCATTAAGGGATGCCATGCATGGCAAACACGTGGGGAGGTAACAGTCCCGCCCTAGGTGGCAAATGGGCAGGGACTAACATCACCAATGATGTTGGGGGTGCTTGGTCCACGAAGCCGACAAATGCCGAACCCTACAAAGGTAGGCATGCCTCCAAAGTAGGTGGCACAGCCAACCACGCTTCAAGCCCCGCCACCACGTCAAGGTGACCCCCTGCAGCGGGGAAGTGAGGAGTAACATCTCTTATAAGTGCTCTTGTTTACAGAAAATATATGCTACCTAAGGTCTGGTGATGCATCGTCAACAGCAAGGTTCTTCCTTCCTGGAGGGACTGGCTCCTATGGGAGTGGTGGTAATGCGGAGAATTGTGGGAGCTGTTAATGGAATTTTGATGCCCGGGCCCTCTCTTTTCGTGATATTTGGTCGCCTTACTTTGCCGGATGTTGTTGGTGCTGCGTGGTGGAGGTTTCGGGTCGGGCCTTGTGTTCCCCGTTCTAGGGGGTGCTGCTGCTATCAGGGGTTTGGTAGTGTACGCCATTCTTGCCAGCATAGGGCGTCTGGTCTTCCTGAGGTCTGTGGAGGCTGTGGTGGTGTTTCCCGCGGTATGGTGGATTGGTCTAGGCCATCTCGGTGTTTGAACTGTCGAGAGGTGCATGGGACCTCTTCCAGGGCTTGCAATTTGTGCAGGTTGAAGCGTGAGATTGTTTATGTCCGTGCGAAGGACAGGGTTTCCTTTTCTGGGGCGGGTGCTGGAGCAGGTGAGGGGTTCGTTCATGCTGGGGTTGCCTTTGCTGCTGCCGTCCTGCCCTGGAAGTGTCCGGGGGGTGCCCCTGCCGTCGCACAGAGCCGCATCTGCTTCTAGGGGTTTTGCTTCCCGGCCTCCTTGGCAGGGGGGTTCCACTGTGGGGGTGCCGCCTAGGGGTGGCTGTGCTTCCTCTGTGGGGGTCCCTCCTGTCTCTGAGGGTATCTCCTCTGGGATGGTGCTTCCTACATCAGGGGGTGCATCCCCCATCCTGGTTTCTCCTGTGGCAGACGTCCATGTCGATGTTTCTGCTTGCCCTGACATGTCCGAGGAACCTGTCGTACCTCCTGTGCATGGCAAGCGTCGCCATGACTCCTTGGAGTGCTCGGAGACTGGGGCCCTACCACCAAAGGTTTCTGCTTTGGAGCCCACTACTCGGGATCCTAGTCGGGATTCTCAGGGGTCTGGGAGAATGCAGGCTGAGGATGGCATTTTGCTGACAGTCGAGCCACCACCAGACAATGGTGCTGCCAAGGTCGTTTATGCACCTGATCTGCTGCATGAGTCCTTGCCCTCTCAGGACCCAACTACTGTGGGGTGCACTAATGATCGTGCTCCTTCTTGTGGTGGCACTGCCTGCTCTGTTCCGGCTTGGGCAGCTAGTGGTCCACCTGCCAAGCCATCTCTTGCTCCACCACAGAAGAAGACCATTGTCCAGCCCTCTTCTTCTTCCTCTAGGTTGTCTTAAGGCGGTGGGCACAACGTGCAGCATAACCGTGCCAGGTAGTCTTGTTTTAAGGGCCTTTCTAAGCATCAAACAAAATCTGATCACTTGCTGAGGGCAGAGTTATCTTGCCCCTTATCCTGATTCTTCCTCCACCATGGGTACTATCATTCAGTGGAACTGTTGGAGGTTGCATGCTAGCTGGGAGGAATTGTGTTGGCTAATTGCCCAATATTCACCAGTATGTACGTGTATTCAGGAGACCATGGTTGGTGAATCTGCTCCTTCTGGTCCTCATGGTTACTATTTGTTTTTTTCCAATCCTCTTCTAGGCCAAGGACATCATGGGGGTAATGCTATACTCCTCTGATGTGATGTGCCATTCACTAACCTGAGTCGTAACACTTCTCTGCAGGGTGTCGCTCTCCAGATGTTCCTTCACCATCAATATATGGTGAGGAGTCTTAATCTTCCTCCCAGTTCTTCTGTTGAGAGGGTAGATCCTTTTTGCCTTGTTCGTGAACTTTCATCTCCTTTTCTTTTACTGGGTGATGTGAATGGTCGTCACCCACTGTGGGGTGATAGTCTGACCAACCTTAGAGGTGCTATGCTGACTACTTTGGTGGAGGATGAGAAGTTGGTTCTGTTGAATTCAGGTGAGATGATGTACTTCCATAGTCAGACTGGCGTTTCCACGGCCACTGATTTGTCTCTCAGTGCAGCTACTGCTGTCTTAGATTTTAGTCGGAGTGTGTTGCCAAATCTGCATGGCAGTTACCAACTCCCAATTTGTTTAACTTCCGCTGAGTGTGAGCCACAATGTCGTCTTCCTTGCTGGTGGCTGGATAAGGTAATTTGGCCCCTCTTCAGGGAGTTATGCGCCACTGAGGCACTGACCACACTGTGGGTGATTTTGGTAGTACTGAGGAGGCGGTGCTGTATATAACTAATGCAGTGCGCTTGGCAGCTCTTTTATCTATTCCTAACACTTCTGGTTGGTTTCCTAAACGTCCGGTTCCCTGGTGGACCCCTGAATGCACCAATGCAGTTAGAGTTAAGCATGTCGCCTTCTCTCAACTTCGCCACCATCGTGAGGACTCTCAGTGTTTGGTGGCCTTTCAAACGGCCAGAGCTCAGGAACGAAGGTATTGAAAGAGGCCGGGCATGCATCATGGAAGACCTATGTTTCCTCGCTCATCTCACAGACTTCCCCCACCCAGTTGTGGAACCAAGTGAAGGAAATTTCTGGGAAATTTAGTGTCCCCTCTTCTCCTTTTATCAGGTGCAGATGGAATTGCGACTGATCCCTTTGCTGATACCGAACTCTTTGTTTGTCAATTTGCTGGCATGTTTAAAAAAGACACTGCATCAACTTCAGCACCCCACCATCGGTGCTTAGAATCTTGTGGTCTCAGTTTCACCTCTTTTGGGATGAATCTTATAATATCCCCTTCTCTGTTTCTGTGCTTCACGTGGCTTCTTCACAGTGTCATGATTCGTTTCCAGGCTCTGATGATTTTCCATACGCCTTTTGCATATGTCTGACGAATTGCTTTCGTATTTACTGGCGCTGTATAATGGAATTTGGTATGCAGGTTAGTTTCCATCCTCTTACTGTGTTGCTGTTGTTATCCCCAACCCTAAGCCCGGAAAGGATCAACTGAGGCAACAAATTATCGTCCCAAGGTGCTAGAGAAGGTGTTGAGGATAGTAAATGGATGGCTCATGTGGTATTCAGAGAGGGGCAATTACTTAATTGCAATCTACCTTTGATGCTCCACTGTTCTTGGAATACTCTATCTGTCAGGCTTTCACCACTAACCAACACTACTTCAAGGTCTTCTTCGATCTGGAGAAGGCATACAACACTGCTTGGCGTCATGATATTTTACTTTCTCTTTATGGGTTTGGTCTTCATGGTCATTTGCCTGTTTTTTTTTTTTTAGGCAGTTTTTATTTGACCTTTTTTTATGGGTGCAGGTTGGAGGCATCCTCCTGAAGATGGGGTGCTGCAGGGGAGTATCCTTAGTGTCATGCTTTTCGCTGTGGCTATCATCAGTGTTATCAGTGTACTCCCTGATGGGGTCCGTGGCTCTTTGTATACTGATGACCTGTCAGTTTCTGTCTCTTTGTCTTGGATGTCTTTGGTTTAAAAGAAGTTGCAGCTGTCACTTAATCGGATTTAAAAGTGGGCTGAGACTCGTGGTTTCCATTTTTCTTCTGCGAAGACTGTGGCTATACAAAAGAAAAGACTCGGTTTCTGGATCTTATCTTCGATAGACGAATGACCTGGGTTCCTCATTTCCGATATATTATGTTGGCCTGTATTAAGACCATGCGTCTCCTGAGGGTTCTGACTCATACCTCTTGGGGTGCTGACCATCAGACCCTCCTTCTCTTACACAGATCTCTTATTCTTTCTAGACTTGAGTATGGGTGTGAGGTTTATTCCTCCACTACGGAGGCTGGCCTCCATGTGTTTGGATTCTAACACCATGCTGGTGTTCATCTGGCGACTGGAGCTTTGAGGTTGTCCCCAATTTTGAGTTTGTTGGTGAATGCTGACGACCTTCCCTTGGACTTGCACCGCCAGTCATTAATGTTAAGGTGCTGGCATCGGGTTCACCGCTTCCTGGATTCAGTGCCCTGTGCCATTGTCTCCCAGCATTCCCTTTCTTCTCTTTAGGTCACTCGCATGAGTTTCCCGAAGTCTTTTCTTTATAGGATCGGGTCTGTTATGTCAGCCTTGTCTGTTCCTTCCTTGTCAGCTTGTCCTCATCGTATCCCTAGGGTAGGCCATTGGCTGCTTCCTCGCGTGTGAATCTGTGGGTCTGTTATTGATAAAAAGAGCTCTCTTCCCTCTCATGTGTCACTTTCTCTGCTTTTTGAACATTCCTCTACCCATGAGGGCTCCATCCCTGTCTATACAGATGGCTCTAAGTCTGATGCTAGAGTAGGCTTTAGTGTTGTCTTCCCTTCCTTCTGTCGGGTCGGTAGTCTTCCTATTACTGTTTCGGTTTTTACAGTGGAAATGTTTGCGATTTTATTTGCTCTTCAAATCATTTTTACTCTCCCCCAATCCTTTTTAATTGTTTTTAGCGACCCCTCTAGTGCTTTTTCTGCTCTGGAATCTTTTACTTTCTCTTATCCATTGGTTTTATCTATCATGGAGTGGCTTGACCTCCTTGGCCGTTGTGGCAGTCAGGTGGGATTTTGTTGGGTCCCATATCCATGTGGGAGTCTCGGGAAATGAGCGCGCTGATATGTTGACTAACGCAGCGGTGCCTTGGCCTGGTCCTACCTTAGCATCACCGCCTTCTCAGCTTCTTCCTGCATCTGATTTTCGCCCATACCTTGACGGTCTGGTTGGCTGTTGTTTGCAGGAATGTTGGGATGTTATAGGGGCCAACAAGCTGCTCCTTCAGTTACCGGAGCTTGTTTCGCCGGTGGGAGACGGCCATATGCCGCCTTCACATTGGCCACGCCCGTTTCTCTAATTCTTACTCGATGGAGGCGGAGTCCCTCTCCTGTCTGTAAGGATTGTCTTGTCACCTTAACCGTCCAGCACTTGCTGGTGGAGTGCCCCAGTCTTGCACATTTATGCCGCCGATACCTTTCTGGCCATCAGGCGGAAGATGGTGTGTATTGTCTTTCGTTTGTGCTTTATGACGATACCTATATTATGGGAGGGCGCATCCTCTTGTTTGTGGAAGAGGCCGGGCTGCTTTGCAGGATTGTGTTATTTATTTCTCATTCCTTGATTTTCCCCATTATTATTTCTTGTTTGTTTTCCTTCATTCTTAGCATTGTGTTTTAGCTTATGTAATGTTTACTTACAATTTGTGTCCGGCGGCATATGACCCTGGGAGTTGCGCCCCAAGTTATGTTTTAGTCAGTCAGTCGTTGACAACTGCAAGTGGAGCATTGGTACGTGATAGAGTCTCAAGAAAGTGGTGGAGGGTGTGGAGGCGATGAAAAGGAAGACGAGTGAAGGTGAGCAGCCTCGTTGTGTGTAGCCTACTGACAGGAAGTGGTTCTTGAAGGGGGACTCAGCAAAGGCGGAGAGGAAGGTTGGATCCTTGCTCCCTACCACCATTGTCACACACCACGACACTTCACGAAGCTAATGGCACAGAAAGTAATTAACAAACCGCTTCAGTTATAAGCTTATTACTCTGAATATGTGTGCTTTAAATCTCTTTTTATAAACACACACACAGACACACACACACACACACACACACACACACACACACACACACACACACACACACACACACACACACACACACACACACACACACACACTCCCAGAGCTATTTTATCAGCGTTGATAATTATGCTGTAACTACTTACCCGTTGAGCAGTAGCGATAGCCTGGGAGAGATGTTCACGGATCATGTTGGTATTTTTTTCATCTTTTGTCACCCCAAACACTCCGTTTCCCTACAAAGCTTGCAAGCCTGTTGGATCCTGAAACAGAATGCATGGTAATGATCTACATCCATTTTACACCAGTGACTCCAGTGAAAGTAAAGCATGTAACAATGAACGGATCTTGAATATGACCAATATTCTTTGCAGAGGACATTTTTGGAAGTTCCTGTCCTGGAAAACATCTTGCACAGTAAATGACTTTATGTAACTTAGAGCTTTCCAGTTACATGTTAGCAATTCCATAGGTCTGCCACATTCACCTACCAAGCAGAGTTGAGATTCAGTCTGTTCTTAAGATCTGTGGAAGAGAATGAGTGAATTACCAATTATGTTAGTATTTTGCTACAACTCAGCATTCAAGAGGAAAAGGTGGCAATTTTATGCAGGTTTACTCTGATATGAGAAAAATCCTTGACCTCTCAGGTCAGCTAATGGCTGTGTGGTCAAGAGTGGAGTGCTGATCTGATTAGTAACCATGGACTCATTCCTGCTTCACACCTTTTCGACTCAGTTCCGGCCCAGCAGTTGCAACAGCCACATCGGTGCCCCAGTCACCGAGATAGTGAAACGTGGGTTCACATCTCCGTAGAGTTTATTTTCGCTGCTGGCCCGTCGATTTTCAAAGCCACTTCTCTGACTTGTGCTGAGTCTTCTCACCACGTTCATTTTTTCCTGCTGTGTCAGCTGGCTTTCCGGTCTGCCACTCAGAGTCCCTGTCGTAGTACGAAGCCAAACCCTGATGGGGTGTCATTAGCATACTTCCATGAGGGGGGCCTTAGAGGCCTGGTTATAGGGGGCGGCAAGGGTAGGCGCTGATAGGGCTAGGTTAGGGAAGTCCCTCACGAGACAGTGACTGGGTCTCCTGCAACGCCCTGTAGAGGGTGGGGAGTTAGGCCCCAGTCACTGTAGGGAATCGTCGGAAAGCTAGCGTACTACCTCTTCCTTTTTTTTTCTTTTTTTCCCGCCTGCTTGGTTCACTCCATGCAGGCGACCCCACCCTCACGGCCCTCCAGGCAGTCCCACAGCCCTCGCACTTTGGCTCCCGAGTCCTAAGCCTCGCCCCCCCTACTTCCACCAAAACGCGCAAGGGGAAACCCACCACCAATGCTGCCTACACCTCCTCCTCCAAGCTCCGTGCTCTTACCACTAACCCAGGGCGCCCCGCTACTGCTGCAGCCACCACACCTCGCTCCACCCCCGAGAACAGCTTCTGCACCACTACACGTCCATCTGGTACCAAGAGGGAGAAGCACCACTCCTTCTTAAGCTCTAACTCCCCCTCTGGGGACCCCCTTTCCACATCAGCCAGTCATGACATCGACCCTGCCACCACTCAGCTCCCTGCCAGCACCACAACTGCTACCCCTGCCTCCTGCCCCTCCAAGTCTGCTGCATACACGAGCAGATGGAGACAACTGATAATGATGCCACTGAGGCCTTCCCCAGCACCTCCACTGCCCAGGACCCTATGCCTCCCGTCCATGCTGACGAAGAGGGCTACACCCTCATCTCCAGGAAAGGCAAGCGAGGAAAACTGGGAAATGCCTCCACCCTGCACCAACCCACGAGGCCCCCCATCGGTCTCCTTCCGCCCCCCGCCCATCAATAATGGTGGTGGCTCACCCTCTCCCTGCTTCCCCATTCCCAGCCTTTCGTGCCTCTGCCCAGCAGGGTTACGAAATGAGCTACCTTGCCGTAGCTGCCATCGAAGAGCAATGGCCAGGGCCACGCTGCTCCAACCTGATGCAGAAGGATGGAAGCTCCGTCATTGTGCCACTGGAGGAGGAAACCTACCGCCTCCTGTAGGCCGCTTCCCAGGACGAGGCCTCCTCTGTCAGGCTCATGGAGCTGACCCCAGGCCAACGAACCACCAAGGCAGTGGTAATGGGCTTCCCACTCAGTTGGGACCCAAACCTCCTCCTGTGACACAATCAGGTGGATGCAGCCATCTGCTGCGAAAAGGCAAGAAATCGGGAGGAGACCCGACATGTAGTCGTAATCCTCTGTGGCCCTCTGCTTCCATAGCTAGATCTGGGCAGCTTGGGCATTTTCTGCCTTTGCCCCTTCACACGAGAACCCCTACGGTGCTTCCGGTGCCACTGCTATGGCCACCACAAGGCCTCCTGCAAGCGTCCTGTCATTTGCGGCATGTGCAGTGGGAACCACGAGACCAATGTCTGCCTTGCCAAGTTCAAAGCGAGGGAGACAATCGTCGCCTGCTGCCCAAACTGCACTGGCAGGCATCATGCCTGGCACCCGGGCTGCCCATCCAGAGTAGCTCTGATAGAACAGGGCCATCGCTACCAACTGAACTGGGTGCAGGAGCAACAGCAAAACGCCACCAACCCTGCTCCTCCAGAACTTTCATCTGGGGAACCTGGCAAAAGGTAGAAGCCCCACCGCCTCCCTCATTAATAACAGAGACCTTTCCACCTCTCCCCTGCCTCCCGCCCCTGCCACAGCCTTCTCTCTCCCCCACCCCTAGACCATGGCTAATGCTTCCACTCACTGCCACCCGATACGCACCACAACTCAGGCTCTCCCCAAATCATCTTCTCCATAGAGGAGCTCAGACTAGTGGCCTGAGAAATGGCACTAGGCGTGGCCCAGACCACAGGGGACACCCTGTAGCTGGACACACGACCCATTGTCCAGGCAGTCGATGTCATGGTCCAGAAGGTGGTGGAGGTGAAGCTCCACACTCTTGCTCAGCCCATCACCCCCCCAACACAGGCCCAGGTGACAATCGCCACTATCCCACAGCCTCCCACACCTCTCACTCTGTCTCACCCTCACTCCCAACCCACCGCCAGGCCGGGGCTAACTCCTGCCACGGCCGCAATAGAGGAAGAAAAATGCGCCCTTCATCTCCCCCCAGAGGCCTCTCCACTCCCCAAACAACCCCCCTCCACGCAGCCCCCCTCCGAGTTTTGCAGTGGAACTGCAAAGACTCAGCAGATAAAAAGTGCATATTCAAAGCAGAATTAATATCCACTAGCAGAAATAAAACACTTAAATTAACAAAGAAATACTTTATAAAACATCAACCACTTACAAAAATGGAAGGAGCCCTGCCTCCTGAAGAAAACTAAAAACATCAGCATAATCACTAGAGGCTTCACGAAGCTTCGAGGACAGACAGTAGGTACCATTTGCCCCCTTATGCCTATGGAGGAATCTCTGACGTATTGTAGGTCCCCCAGACTCGGACACTCGACCAGCAAGTGACGGACAGTAAGGGGAACAATTCAATCATCACAGTGTGGTTGATTCCCACCACTCGTCAGGAACCCATGTGTAACCCGAGAGTGCCCAATGCAAAGCCTAGCAAGAGCCACCTCCAATCGCCGAGACACGGAGGGAAGAACCCTTGGCATAACCACTCTCTCAAAGATTTCTTTTAGTATATTATAAGCAACACCATCCCAGTGTCTTTACCAACATGTACGAATTGCTTACTGCAAGTAAGGTGTTACATCAGAAACAGGAAGTGGGTAGTCGGTTGGAGGCTGTTGAGAAGACACAGCGTTAGCTAATGTTTCTGCCCTCTCATTGCCCACCACACCAACATGTAAGGGAATCCAACAGAAATCCACATGGCGGCCATGACGGCCAAGAAGAAAAAGCCACTCAAAAATTGATAAAACCAATGGATGGGATGCATTAAAAGACTCCAGTGCAAAAAGAGCACTATGGGAGTCACTAAAAATAACAAAAACTGATTGGGGGAGAGTAAAACTGGTTTTGAAAGCATGTAAAATTGCAGTCAGTTCCACACTGAGGTAATGCCAGGAAGGCTATGTCCCCTACTAAAGGAAGGGAAGACAACACCGAAGCCTACTCCAGTATCAGTCTTAGACTCGTCATTATAGACGGGGACAGATCCCTCATGAGTGGAGGCATGTTCTAAAAAGAGAGAGTGGGACACCTGAGAGGGATGTGAGCCCTTTTTACCGACAATGGACCTACAAAATGTCATACGAGGGAGTAGCCAAAAACCCACCCTTGGGTGTCAGGATTCGATATTATAATAATATAAATCATAATAGAAACATCAGTCAAGCTAAGTCTGGGAAAGTGAAATGTGTCTGCAAGATTTAAGTAAAGGAATGCCAGATGTGCACCGGAAATGCTACATGCACACAGACACACAGGCTTCTAGAAACTTCACACATGGCCAGTACACGTGACACAAGCCCTCCTAAACAAGAAAGGAGGAATTAGAGAGGTAGAAGGAGGCTAGCAACAGGAGCGAGACTGGTAGAGAGAGAGAGAAGAGAAGAGGGGTCCAGCGAGAAGTTAGTTAGCTCATATGTTATGCACTATTTTTCAACTTGAGCTTTACCTTTGAAGAAAATAAACTACAATCAAGACCCAGTATCCATCTTTAACTTCTCCTGTCATCGCATGACAAAAGGAACTAGGATTATTTACAAACCTACTCACATATAACTACTTCTCGTTCACGAGTACAATATATGCATAACTGAACTACAGAACTCACCACAAGCATTGAGGGACTACAAGATGGTGGCAACAGCGGGATACGAACCCACGCCTCCGAGGAGACTGGTGTTCCTATTCATTATGATTTGCATTATTATAATATGGACTCCTGACATGGGATCAGAGGTGGACAAACTGCCAGACTCGGAACAGAGAGGGTTAACATAACAGACCAGACCCTGTAAACAAAGGGATTCGGGAAACTAGGACGGGTGTCATAAACAGAAGATCAGGAATCTTGGGAGATGATGGAACAAGAAATTGAGTCCGGAACACGGTGATGATGATACCAACAACAATTGGCGTCACAAATCCATGGGGAGTACACCAGCATCCACCTACAAACTTGAAATCGGGGATGACCTGAATGCCCCGGTTACCAGAAGTACAGCAGCATGATGTACAGAGTTTAACAACCGGAGACGGGCATCTGTTGCAGAGGACTAGATCTCACATCCATATTAAAGTTTAGGAAGAAAAAGAGTCCTATGTAAGAGGAGGAGAGTCTGACAGTCAGCACCCCAAAAAGTATGAGCCAAAACCCTCATAAGACTCATATCTCCTAGTAACAGAAAGGAAGAAGGAAGGCCACGAATAAGACGTTCCAGATCCGCCCTTTCAACAGTAGCACTAGGAGGAAGATGAAGACTGCAAGCTGTATACTGCCGACGTAAAAACATCCGGACAGCAACAGCCTGCAGGGGAGTGGAGATGTCCTGATGACTGTATGGAATATCCTGGAGAAGGAAGATAGCAGCACCTCCTTGACGACCTTGGTCCAGCACAGGATCAGAATAAATGGCATGTTAGCCAGAAGTACCGGAAGGATCAGCATCACCTACCATGGTCTCCTGGATGTACATGCACAAAGGAGTAAACTGAGAAACAAGATGCCACAGTTCCTCATAGTTAGCACGTAAACCCCAACTGAACTGTCCTCTGAACTGTCTACATGCATTCCTCCACCTCTACGATGGGGCATAGCACCTGTCTAGCAGCAAACTCTCATCCCTTTTTTGTCCAACTCTCTAATGCAAAAGTTAACCGTTACTCCCAGTCCTTCATTTATGCAACAGGTCAGCTCTGGAACTGTCTCCCTCTGTCCGTATTTTCTGCTTCCTATGATCTCCAGTCTTTCAAATGCAGTGTGTCCAGGCATCTCGAAATGATCGGATCTTGAATTTGGCTCTCTCTTGTATTTTGTTTTTCTCTTGGAAGGAACAGTTTTGTGGGCTCGTTGCCTTTGGTTCCTTCTTCCTCAAAAAAAAAAAAAAAAAAAATCCACTAGATGATAGAACTTATAGTAGAGGGATGATGATTAAGTGCTGGACTGTACACCTGACAAGCGAGCAGTTTTGGCTTGATGCTTATGAAAGCCCTCAGGAGGAGCCTGCCCAGCACCAGAAACCTGCACCCTCTGTTGAACACCCGAAGACAAACGTGAGGACGAGTAAGTTTTACAACACTTCTTCTTGGAGTAGGCATACCAGTTTGTTTGGAAGGCATCCTGGGGGCCGCCTTTGGAAATGTAGGACAGCCAGTGCCCCCACCAGAACCCCCAGAATTGGAAATAGAGTCCGAAGGACTCGAATCATTCGAGGAGGCCATCCTATGTTCCAGATCTGAAGCACCAACGAGCTGTCCAACAACATCCCCAGGTGGGGACAAGACAAGAGGTGAACCTTCAGCTTCAGCTGTCTCCTGACTAGATCCCTCAGCCTGCTGGGCAGAGGGAATAAGAGAGGTGTCGACAGAAGGGTCAACAACAGAGACCTTAGGTGGCCGGTCCTCATGCTCAGGCGACTCTGACGAACAACGGTGATGTTTGCCAGATACAGATGGAGCCTTGGGCATAACGGGTAAGACGGTAGGAGAAGACCAGTCAATGTGGACATCTGCCACCACTACAGAAGTGTGCAAGCCGTCAGCCACCGAAATGGGGGCGGAAACTGTCGCAGTAGCGGTTGGGCAAACATCATTCTCACAAACAGCATTCTGCATATCACGAGTTGAAGGAGTGGATACTGGAATGGGTCGAGGCTGCCTCTGAGGGCCGTATTATAAAAACCCAGTGTTCAGGGGGTCCAAAGGCGACATTCAGTCGTCAGACGTTCCTGAGCGTCAGTCATCCATACTGTAAAAAGTCTGGACCCTCAGTCTTGGCGAAACCCATTTCTGGCGTTTGAATGCCACGACAATCGCTAGATTAAGCAGGAATGCGCTGCATGCACACTAAAAGCGCGCAAATTTTGAATGTTTCTTCTGTTCAATAAACCAACCACTTCCCTAACCATTCTGAACTGTTATTTTTATGTAGGAAATAAGTATATTTGCTCTACAGTTGGTAATAAGTGATGGTAGAACGAATAAAGAGAATGCATTTACAAGCAAAATACTGTACTGTATAGACTAGGAATGAACTGTGATTTATCCTCCTTTTGCAGTTATCTGCATGAAATAATTACAGTGATTATCCAGATATGAATTCATATGAGCAAAGTGGGTGTATTACTGCATAATTCATACATTTCCATGTTTCCAGCCAGCTCACCAGTCATGAATTATACAGCAGTTTATCCAGGTTATGTGCACCTCAACTCATGCAGGAGTACATCTTGTGTTCCTAAATTTATATTGCAAGATGTAAATACAGAGTTATTGGAGTATTATTTTTAGCATGGAGACTAATTTACTTCTTTACAAAGCTCGTTGCTTGGTTACATTCATTGCAGCACCAACACAAGAGGGAGGCAATAACACTTCTCCATTTTTTATTCAGTTGTTTCTTTTCACACCTGTCATCCAGTCATGACGAGTAGACCATATTGGAATATATAAGTCATCAGATGTGTGTACTGAACAGTTGTTCATTCAGTTTCTATATATCTAGCTGTAATCCTTTTTTTCCCCTATATTATTGTCACCATCCCTGTTTCAGCTATTGCCAGTAAATATCTAGTTTAGCTCAGTCATTATACTAGCTACTCTGGTATTCACATTCTTTATTACCTTTCCTTTCAAGCAGTATGCAATGATTTCCTAAGTTACATGGTACTGTATTTCTTTTTCTGTCCCAGTCTGCTAGATAAGCTTCCTCTCTTCCCAGAAATCATTTCACTTCAATAGTACTTTCATCCAGTTCTGTTATATACATATTCAGACTGTTTACTGTTCTGTTTTCCTAGCTTTCTCCTAAACTGCTCATATGGTTGATGTTTGTCTCCTTCACTAAATATTTCTTTCGTTACTTCCTGTCTGTCGTTCATTGCTTAACTGCACCTTTCAATCTTTTCTATAACCCTTCCACCCTAATCAATATTCCATGCCTTTCCTGCACCCATCTACTCCTCCATTACAATAACTGTCATTTCTATCTAATTAACTTTTTTTTTTTATCATATATGCATGGTACTAGCCATTCATTTCCTTAGGCCTGCAGTTATTTACAAGAAAAGCTCTTGTCATGGAAAGATGCCTCAGGATATATTTTTAATTCTCATGAAATAATCGCATTTACTAACAAATTTTGCTTTAAGGCCACCACATCTATGCTGAAATCCAAGTGCTTGATTGAAAAAGATAATTATATCAGCCAGCATCCTAACCAGCCAATTCACTCATATCTGGTAACCTTACTAATCTTAACTACATCAGCTGATCAATTTTGGGGGGTGGAAAAACGAATCACATTCTTCAGTAAAGAACTTCAGTGATGCACATACTTATTGGTACTGATGAAAAATTTGTCTCTGTTTTATCACCAATTTCTGTAACTGTGAAAGAGAACATTAAAGCTAGTGAAAAATACAGACCTAACTAACCATTTACCAACAGTAACCCAACTCTGATATGTGTGATTTCTGCCATGTTATATAATATTGCATGCAGACTTTTTACACGTCATTTATTTCATGATTTTTCATAGGCAAAAACTGTCACACAAGGATATTGTTGGGTTAGAGGCAGAAGCTTACTGGCTTTCCCTTAAATGTGCTAACTACAGCACTGAGCTGGCTAACACACAAACTTTCAAACAGTTCAGGTGCCGTTTCAAAAATCTATTGAGAAAATACACAGGTAGCCTGAAATAAACTAGGAGGCATAATTTAATGTCCTAACTCCAATATTACGCGCCACGACGCCACCATGGAAACTTCCGTTTACCCGTACTCGTTACGGAAACGTTTAGTCTTGTAAAATTTTATGAACAGCCCTGTATTTCAAATATATTTTAGCCTGCAGGGAAAAATTTTCGTCCTGAATTATTCAGTGTTTATAACTGGAAAAACCGTTATCATATTATGAATATTTAATGTTATACGAAAGGGGGGTCTCTTGCGGCATTTATCCTTCTATCACATTCCAATACTATTGTTAAAAGGCAAGAGTTGGTAGTAAGTTAGTCTCGTAGCCTCTTGACGTTTCTTGATGTTTAAGGTAGCTGGTTCTGGTACGAGTCAGAGTTGCCAGTTTGCCTGCTGTTTGTGATCATAACACTGGTTTACAAAAAATCTGAGGCATGCATGAAAATAGGTGTTCTAACCTAATTTTGGGGTGCTGATTTCAGATTCGAAATCCATTTTCACTCATCACCTCTAATTTTTTATACATGTATATATGTACGTACATGTATACATATAGGCCTAGACCCAAAATATTCGCCAAAATCCATTTACCGTCTCATTTTCTTGGAACTTGGTTCAAAACGCACGCCACAACAAGGTCAAACATGTGCATTGTGCGGCTGGGAAGGCCAGTAGCTTACTGGGGGTCTAGGAGCACTTTCGTGCCTAGGAAACACAGTGTCCAAGAAAATCCTCTGGTGGACATGAACAAGGTGCTTCTTCCCCCTCTTCATATCAACCTTGGCCTTATGAAGAATTCCGTGAAGGCCATGGACAAGGATGGCGCTGCCTTCCAACACCTGTGCACTCTGTTCCCAGCCCTCAGTTCTGCTAAGCTCAAGGAGGGCATCTTCGTCGGACCTCAGATCCGGGAGGTGCTGAAGGATGAGGTATTCAAAGAGAAGCTCACCTTGAAGGAACTGAGAGCATGGGAAGCATTTAAGTCAGTCTGCCATGGCTTCCTTGGTAACACACGGGCACTAGATTACCAAGAGCATGTCGAGAACTAGTTGCAGGCTTATCAGGATATAGGGTGCCGAATGTCTCTCAAGATTCATTTTCTCCACTCCCACCTCAACTTCTTCCTCCAGAACCTCGGAGCAGTAAGTGACGAACATGGGGAAAGGTTCCATCAAGATATTACTAAGATGGAGAGCAACTACCAAGACAAGTGGAACCCCAGCATGATTGGGGACTTTGCTAGATGCTCCTGCGTGACATCCCGGAGGCAACGTACACCAGATTGTCCAAAAAAAACTCACTTCTGACTGTCTGTAGTACTATGATGTGTATATATGCTTATATCCAAGTAGCAGTGATATTTAGTTCTGTTAGTGTTCTGTGTCTGTTTTGTTTCGCTCTGTAATATGCCATTTTAATACATGAAATAAACTCATTATATTTTAAATATCTATCTATCTATTGCCAGACGCCTCAATCCCGTTTGGGGTGGCCACAAACAAATCGCCTCCAAGTCGCCCTGTCCCCCGCCATTTCACTGCCCTGCTCCCAACTCACACCCCCCTCTCTCATATACCTCTCCACCCCATCCCTCCATCTCATCCTCGGTCTCCCCCTCCCTCTTCCACCCTCCACCTTACTCATATACACTCTCTTCGTCAGTCTTTCACCCTCCATCCTCTCCACATGGCCAAACCACCTCAGTGTGTTCCTCACAACGCTTCCTATCACATCCACATCCACACCACAACGCTCCTTTATATCCTCATTCGTCAGCCTGTCTCTCCACGTGCCTCCACAGGCTCCTCTTAAATAACTCATTTCCACTGCTCTCACTCTTGACTTGTGTCCTTCCAACAATGTCCAAGCTTCACTTCCGTATGTTAGAGTTGGTATCACAATACTGTCATGTAGTAACTTTTTTACTTCCATGCTCACTTCCCTGTTTCTTATCACTGCTTTCAAGGAACCAGCAACCTTTCTTCCCTGCTGTACCCTTTCAAGCACTTCACCCTCCAAACCTCCATCCTTACTCATCACACTACCCAAATACTTAAACGTACTCACATTTTCCAATTCCTCACCATCCAACCTCGCTGTACATTCACTGACTTCACCTCTCTCAAAGACCATCACTTTACTCTTCCCTACATTCACCTTTAGGTTCCGTTTCTTACACACTCTCCCAAACTCATCCACCAAGCCTTGCAGCTCCCCTTCGTCTTCACTCAACAACACAGTATCATCTGCAAACAACAGTACAGGGAGTTTCCAAACACTATCCTCTCTCACCAGGGCCACTCCAACATCCACTACCCTACCTTGTACCTCTTTTATTACCCCATCCATGTACAGATTGAACAAAAAAACTAGAGGTGATAGAGCAAAACTGTTTAGAAATCTGAATTAAGCATATCAGAATTAGTCAAAAACACCTATTCACATGCTTGCCTCAGATTTTTTTTTTTTTTTTTTGTAAATCAGTGTAATTATTTCGTAAGTTATGCATTAATTTGTGTGCTCTTTTTCTCAGTAATGTTTTATTTATGTGACTGCTTGTTAATTATGTAATTTAAGTTCGTATTGATGAGTTTGGGAGAGTGTGTAAGAAACGGAATCTAAAGGTGAATGTAGGGAAGAGTAAAGTGATGGTCTTTGAGACAGGTGAAGTCAGTGAATGTACAGCGAGGTTGGATGGTGGGGAAACGGAAAACGTGAATACGTTTATGTATTTGGGGAGTGTGATGAGTAAGGATGGAAATTGGGAGGGTGAAGTGTTTGAAAGGGTACAACAAGGAAAAGAGGTTGCTGGTTCCTTGAAAGCAGTGATATGACACAGGGAAGTGAGCATGGAAGTGAAAAGGTTATTACATGACAGTATTGTGATACATACTCTAACGTATGGAAGTGAAGCTTGGACGTTGTTGGAAGGACACAAGTCAAGAGTGAGATCAGTGGAAATGAGTTATATAAGCAATTTGATATTATAAATTCCCAAATAATCACAGCAATTTCTCTGAACCAGGACCTTTCTAAAATTAATCGATGGGGACAAAAAAAATCTGGTCTCATTTAATGCTCAGAAAACTAAATATATTAATTTCTCCAACAGAAAGAATCCCTCAGACTCACATAATTTTAAATGATGTCAATATTCCCATATCTACTACAATTGATATCCTAGGTGTTACTCTAAACCCCAACCTAAGCTGGACAGCTTATGTCAAATCCCTTGCTAAAAATACTTCTAAAAAACTGGGACTTATGTACAGAGTTCGCGAGTTCTTCACTGACGAGCAGATGGCCACAATATACAAAAGTCATGTGCGTTCTCAGATCGATTACTGTTCACCACTGTGGAGTGGATGTGGAGCGGTTGCATTGAGGCAGTTGGACAAAATTCAAAATAAAGCCATTAGATTAATCAATAATCCTGCCATAACGCAGGATCTTCCTCCATTATCAGTACATAGAGATTAAAATACCCGCCGCTGCCGGCCCCCCCACCTCGCCACCCCCCACCCCACCACCGAGCCGCTACCACACCACCACCCCAGGAGGACACAACGGTGGGGCTAGTGACCCAGAACAAGAGGGTCACTGGGACACTACTGTCCTGAGTCCCTCTTCCCCGCAACTACCCCAACTCCAGGTATGCGGGAAGAGGCAACGACCCTGCGAGCAGGACAGCCGTCACCAGAATCGGGGTGGGACTGAACAAGATTCAGTCCCAGGTGACACCGTGTTCATGGCCACTGTACGTGACGGGGAAGGAGCGGCCACTGTACGCCCTTCAGTTACCTCCCCAAGGGCAGGAAGGCCCAAGGCTACGGCCAAAGTACGTACCAGGGTAAGGGGACCCTCAGCTATGGCCTCAGTACATACCAGAGAGGGCGCGGCCTCTGTGCACCCCTCTCCTGTCTCTCTCTCCTATGGGAGCAACACTGCGTCGACGGCCACTGTATGTGATGGGGAAGGAGTGGCCACTGTACGCCCTTCAGTTGCTTCCCAAAGGGCAGGCAGGCTTACGGCTACGGCCGAAGTACACACCAGGGTAAGTAGACCCTCGGCTACGGCCTCAGTGTGTACTGGAGAGGGCGTGGCCTATGTGCACTGTATGCCCTTCATTCGTGGCTCTGAAGGCCCTCCCTCCCGACACAGGAAGTCCCTTGCGCAGCCGACCCTTTCCCTCTCGGCTGCGTGGGACGCCCTTTGTCACTGCCCAGAAGTGTTGCCCCGGAGGTGTTGCCAGAGTGGTGGCGTGGCCCGATCCGGGTCCTACCGCCTACCCCTGGGAGATCCTTGCTCCTGCCGGACACCCGACGGAGACGGTGCCGCAGCTCACCCCTGTCGGCGCCTCCCCCTACAGGCAACCGCAGTCCTAGGACCCCCAGGCCCGACCAGCAGCGTCGACGGCCACCATACGTGACAGGGAAGGAGTGGCCACTGTACACCCTTCAGTTGCTTCTCTAAGGGTAGACAAGCTCCCGGCTACGGCCAAAGTACGTACCAGGGTAGACAGACTCTTGGCTACGGCCTCAGTACATACTGGAGAGGGCGCGGCCTCTGTGCAACCCTCTCCTGCTTTTCCCTCCTACGGGAGAAACACCGCATTCACGGCCACTGTACGTGATGGGGAAGGAGCGGCCACTGTACACCCTTCAGTTGCTTCTCATAGGGCGGGTAGGTTCACGGCTATGGCCGCGGTACGTACCAGGGTAAGCAGACCCAAGGCTATGGCCTCATTACATACTGGAGAGGGCATGGACTCCATATACCCTTCTCCTGCCTTTTCCTCCTTTGGAAGCAGCACCGCCAGCACGGCCACTGTACGTGCGGGGGAAGGAGCGGCCACTGTAAGCCCTTCAGATGTGGAAAATTCTTCTCCTGAAGGGCTCAGTTGCTGTGATTCCGCCCTTGAAGTGCTCAGTTGAGGTGAAGGTGGACGTTCAAGGGCGAGACGTCGGAGAGCAGGCGGCGAGCATGACGGTGAAACGGCTCATTGGCCTTTA
Organism: Coenobita brevimanus; assembly: GCF_032717465.1. NCBI lineage: Eukaryota > Metazoa > Arthropoda > Malacostraca > Decapoda > Coenobitidae > Coenobita > Coenobita brevimanus. The sequence continues at coordinate 11,380,539 of NC_137036.1, forward strand.
TTTCGCAGATGACTGCCAAATCCATGCTCACCTGCCCAGTGTGCAGGGTCATCTACTTCCTTCTCCTCATTGATCTCGTCACTGTTGGAGGCCCTCCCCTCCTCCTGCAGGAGTTTGAGATCCTTCTATGGTATCTGAGAGCGGGGAGGGGTCAGATGGCGAGAAAGGTCGCTTTCTGCATAATAACTCCTTCTCTTCTAATGAGGATGTGCTCTCACTAAGTGTCTGTGAGGACACGGTGTCATCCAAAGCAAGACCGATGGCACTATCACTGAGCCCTTTCCCCGGCACTAAGGGCAGAACTTTCGTGGGGGGGTCGATGATGCTATCGGCCCTCCGCGTGGTGGTACAGAATCGGACGATGACGATGAATACATTGCTCCTCACTCTACCAGTGCCATTTATAGGCTGAGCCACACATCCATGGGGTACCTGGGGGCCTACCTACCCTGTGGGTGTCATAGAAAATGGACACGAGTTCAAAGGGTGGCGGGAAGGTGCTTGCAGTATATCCTGTCAGCCGGCGGTGCTCCGCGCCCTGAATGGTAACAGCTATACACATCAGCCAGTGCTTAGGGGTTAAGTCTTCACATCTGACCTACTTTATGGCTTTTGTGCAACAGCTATTTTCTCAAGCCAAGAAAAACTTATTTTCAGTTATTCTTAACACGATGTGTGAAAAATGTGGCCTCTGTTTTCTCAACAATCTGGGCGGGTGGGAACACTTTATGACTATCTCCTAGAAAATGGTCCGGGCCAGTGTCCATTTCTTCAGGTGCATAAATAATAAGTGACTGGAGTTCTGCTTTAATAACCAATCCCATGTTACTCCAGGGTGCAGGTGACCAAGGTTTGGCTAACGAAGTCCAATATATACAGGTTACCCTTCGTATCAGTTCATTGAAAAAAAAAATCCCAGTTACATTTTGGAGTCTGAACCCCATTATACTAGTAGGGTCGTCACTCCAGGTGGGCGTTCTGACTACTATAACACCAGGCGTGAAGTGGTATGAATGTTGTCGATTTGGCTGCATAAATACATTGTATGATTTGAGAACATTCGCCACTAAGATACTAAAAATCCCTCTCTAACTTGTACAATATGATTTTATGTGTGCCCTCTCTACTGCCGGATGAAGACAGTTACCTACGTTCATTTGATTAATCTATTACTAATAACCCATGACATAAAAAAATGAATGCTTCTTCGAGCACTGACCAGCAAAAAGTGATAACAGATTAATATACAGTATTTCATTGTGTCCAAAAAACAAATGAAGGTCGATATTTTAGCCTTTTTTTTTTTTTTCATTTTTACACACACTATTTCAATCGCATTAGGCTACTTGTTTCAGAAAATCATTTCACCATTTAGACGCGAGTATTTGATATGCCTGTCTAATTCATAAAATAACCACTTCACCCTTGCAGTAGGATTGTACCGTAACATGTGAGGAAAGAAGGTATTTTGGTGTGATGTTATAATTATCTGAAAGTCACATTGCGGTCGCCAGATATTTATTTTTATCAGCTTATGAAACCTCAGATCTAAGCCTAAAGCGTGGCATGACAAAAGTGACATAAAATATTACGAATTTGACAGAAGAAATGGAAGTAAAAAAAATACTACAGCATACATGGCTTTTTTAACCTATGATGATATTCACGGATCCGTCCTTGCAAGGAATCGAAAACACAAATTTTCAAGAATATAAGCTGCTTAAATAAAGGGCCAAGCACTTTTTGACAAAGACATTAAATTGATGCTATATAAAAATATTGTACTCATATGTTTAATCTTATTCACAGGATAATTGTTAAAATCTGTAAAAGTCTGTTGAGCTGACTGGGCACAACCCTTTTTCCTTGTGATATTATGTACAGTCAAGAAAAACGTATCGCACACCTGTGGTACGATGGATTTGAAAAGGAGTGATTTTTGTAAATCACACATGAATCTATTGACCTAGTGCCTTAAAAAATAGCAGCGCCCATATTGTGAACGTTTATGTGATTTCGAGTCCTAACAATTAGCAAGGATTATATCTGCATGCAAGTCTATAATGCAAGTCGACCCATATGCATGTGGATGGAGCCTGCATGCGACAATACGTCATTGGATCTAAAACAAAGAAAACGTATCGGTACAGGGCTAATGAAAACATTCACCTACACTTTGCTCCCACTTTCAGTATCTTTCAATCACAGTATCGTACCTTCCCTCACAGTATCCATACCTTTCCCCTCAGTATCCATACCTTTCCTCACAGTATCCATACTTTTCCTCACAGTATCCATACCTTTCCTCACAGTACCCATATCTTTTCTCACAATATCCATACCTTCCCTCACAGCTTCCATACCTTCCCTCACAGTACCCGTACATTTTCTCACAGTTTCCTTGCCTTCCCAGAACTTATTTGTACGCTCGACTGTTAACCAAATAATGAAGTGCACATATCATTCCACTTATTTAAAAAACATCATCACCCATAAGAATAAATATACAGTATGTATGTAGAGCTATAACTATATAATATTATCCAGTGAATTGCATGATGCATTTTTGTTTTTTTCTTGGATGCATTCATATATCTCTTGAAAGTCCTCGTTGTAAAGAAAGTAGGACTCCGAACATAAAAAGAAATCACTTCGCCAGGCAGACCTACATATGCCGTGGGACAGCTTTGCGATAGCTCCCTTGCCAGGTTTCAAGGTGTTTTCCTCATGAAAACACTTGAAGAGACGACCCAGTAATCCTAACTTCTTCTAGAACTCAGCATTTGGGTACATGATGCCTGATTTTTTTTCAGCTAAATATTTTCAATAGAGTTTATCGTTCTTCTACTTTCAGAACTTTGCATCCAATTTTTGTTATGGAAATTTATGTGCTGTGTATCAGCCTAAGTACATTTTACCTTCTTCTTCAATCATATCTTCCAGGTTGTCTAGGGGAGGCAAGTTGCTAAGTACATCTTCATAGTTGCTCATCTTTTCTAGCTCTCCATTAAATTCCTGCATTGCAGAAAGATCAAGTTCTTCTTGGAGTATTTCTTCTTTTGTCATTGCATTTGGTTCCTTGTCTATAAATGAGACTTCTGACAGAGAGTTTCCACAGCGAGCCACTGACTTACTGCTGTCCCTGATCATGGAGTTCTCTGCACCTAGGAGATGTACTCAAAGCCTGTGCTATACAGACAATAGATCTGGGTCATCACACAACCCTCCCATCTTCCTAATGCTGCCAAAAAAGTGTTCTAAGCCATCCTGGTTGGGTCTGTACGTCAATAAAAATGAAATACCATACTTGTTTCTCATCATCTCAAACATTTTGGGCAAGGACTGGGATACGAGTAATCCCTTTTGGAAATGGAACTGTTTCTGATAACCACAAACATTCACTGACTGTATGATTTGTCATTTTACTAAAATTATGTTTTGTTTTTCCACATCAGTCCCATATACACTTCTAGTTTCGTTCCTGTCAAACATCACTCTTGAACTGAAAAGATCCAACCATGTATCAGTTCATAAAATCATTTGTCTTATCCCAGTCCTTGGAATGGAGGAAACCTCTTTCTCCAAAATAGTTCACAGATTTTCCAATTGTTTCTGAGAGCAGATGAGCAGCCAATTTTACAGTCATTCTGTTTGTCCCTTTGACATGGATGTGCTCTTGTGACAAGCGATGTGTCACTTTTAAATCACCTTTTGTTCTTGCTATCAGTTCTCTGACACACTGTTAACTAACTTCCTATCTTCCATCTTAAAACCAAAACAAGAAAATCATCCCTTATTAATTTCATCACAGGAGGTGCATTTGCAAATGCATACATCTGTTTTTCCTTACCAGCTGAGTTTGTGAAAATAGCTTTTCTGGTGACACATCAAGAGTGTTCCATAATCTTACACTGTTTGGCCCGAGATCATTAACAGTTGCCACTGCAGGGAAGCCAGCTGCCTAATCTCTAACTGTCACTGGACAGTCAAACTCGTAAAATATTATTTGTTTTCATGGAGCACATACAGTACACCGCACAACAAAACAACCTGCACACTTTTGTAAGGCCCATATATTTTGTCACTTGCTCTTTTTTTTATGCATGGAAGAAGGAACCAAAGGCTAGAAGCCTACAAACCGTTCCTTCCAAGAAAAAAGGCAAAAACAATACAAAAGAGTGCCAAATTCAAGATCCGTTCATTTCGAGATGCCAAGACACACTGCGTTTGAAAGACTGGAGATCAAAGGAAGTAGGAAATACAGAGGGAGATAGTTCCAGAGTTGACCTGTTGCATAAATGAAGGAGTGAGAGTAACGGTTAACTCTTGCATTAGAGAGTTGGACAGAAAGGGGATGAGAGTTTATTGCTAGATGGCTGCTACTCGCTCGTCGTAGAGATGAAGGGATGCAAGCAAACAGTTCACAGAAGCAGTGACTATTGAAGTAGCAATAGAAAAAAGACTGGTGCAACAGTGCAGCGAAGAGACAGGTTGAAGGGAGGCAGTAACACGAGGAGAGTTAATGAGACGAAAAGCCTTTCAGCTGTAGTCTTAAACTGCGGGCAGGCATTCACCTTGCCCTCTCCGTATCTTTTGGTAAACTTAACGCACAAAGGGGAGAGCGTTCCCTGGTGAGCGGGAGAGTATTACCCCAGCATAGTACTGGAATCCGTGGGGGGTGTCATAACACCCCTTCGCATGCCTCTTCGTCTTATAATAGTAGCCTTGTGCAAAGAAAACTGTGTAGAATTTCAAGGACCCTATGGTGTGTGTGATGGGAATTTTAATTTAATGATAAAAGCATCGTGTAAAGAAAAAAATAACCGTTTAATATTTTTATCGTTTTAAAAGACTTCACCACTTCTCCGGAGATGATTAATTTACGATGAGACGAGAGCAAAGATGAGATAGTGTATCGACTTCCATTATATTTTTTCAGTATTTCTACTGTTACATAGCCTATGATTTCATCATCCTTTGTATAATTCTAACGTACAGTATGCTGCATGTTTGATCACGATTCGCCTCGTGGCTTCCATAGTGAACAGGCTTGCGTGTTCTACCTCACTCCCCCCTTCTCCCCCTTATAGTAGAGTAAGTCGTTCTTTCTGTTGTTCAGAGCAGGATTGTCAACTCTTTGTCCCCTATGGCTTCATCTGCGTGTCCTTCTTACAAGTTGTATCAAACTCTGCCAGCACCTATATAATGAGTTCAGTCTCTGCATTAATTGCCACTTAGATCTACTCCTCATTTTGTTCAAATCTCTGTCCTTCCCTGAATAGTGTATTTTTGTGAGTGCTCAGGAAGTCTCCAATCATCTATCTGTTGTATAGTTTGAGTGTGGGTGTTGTTACCATTTTTCTTGTACTGTGTGGCCTGGGGCGTTGATTCGTGGGCCTGGTGGGGTCTTTGTGATTCATGTAGAGTTTTTGATGTCAGCCATTATTTAATAATATTTTGTATCTGTAATAATATATCTTATTTTAACTGAGCATTATCAGGTTTTCTCATTTTATCAGGGCTAACTTAGATAAATTTGTTCTTGCTAAATTCCTGTTAATAGAGGCTATTGCAGTTAACCATATATTTAACCTGTTTTTGCCATTACATTATCCTTATGAGTCCTGAATGTTTAGTTGTTAGTTTGAGCATTAAACTTTAACTTGTAATTTTACCTAACTCTTTTGTATTGAACCTGGAACTTTGCGGGACAGTAGTGATTTTAGTATTCTCACTTGAAGTGTTCATTATCTCTCTCTGTTCCGTAACATAAATTTGGCGACCTCGCCAGGATATTCAGGATATTATCAATAGGATATTGCTTGATATTTTGTGACTGTGATTTATTCATGATGTCTACTATTACTACTCTTGATGAAGCCAAAGATTTTTGTCAAATGTGCAAACAGTGTGTGATGTAGAAAACAGAACAAAGAATGAACTTAAGCTTGTTGCTCAACAATTGGGAATTGCTGTTCGCTCTCATCATTCTAAAGATCAAATTGTTGACATGATTAATAAAAGCTTGTTTAATGTAACTCCTCCAGATGAGCAAACGCAGATTGAAATAGCTAAGTTACAGCTAGCCCTGCAGGAGGCTCGTGCTAAGGAGGCTGAGGCTAAGGAGGCTGAGTCTCAGGCTCGTATTCAGGAGTAGTGATGTAAGACTCGCGAGTCAATCGTTCAAATCGAACGTTTCCTTTTGCTGAATCGGGTGTATCGAGTCATTGTTTTCATTAACTCGTTCACTTAGTATTAGTTTATATTCTAACATTATATTTCGGTTGAGACTCGAGAGTGGTATGTGCACTGCTCATATCACTGCCTGGCATGAGGACACACCACCACTCATACCACACCATCACTGGCTGTTCACTGACCAAGTGACCAGACCTTCAGCTCGTGGCAGGCTGCGGGTTTCAGCCTCGAGCTATGGACACGAGTGTCACGAGTGACTTATAACTTTAGAACTCGACTGACTCAGGCCGCTCCGGGCAAATGTGGCGGGGCCCGACCCGGCTCACCACTCACGAGTTTGAAATACCTGGTCGCGGTATAAGTATTCCTCAGTGTTCACACCACTGCTTGGTATGAACAGTAGTGTGAGCACACATCACCACTCATAGCACAGGACCACTTGCAGGCAGCATGTTCCAGCCTCGATTATTGAGTGTGAACAAGATTTCGTGGAACTCGAATTACATGACTCAGGCCACCCCGGACAGATGCGGTGGGGCCCGGCCAAGGCCCGGCTCACCGAGTCACTGGTGACTCACGAATTGGGAAGGATTTTAAATAACAGGTCGCTGTGTTTTTCATTTCTGTTTTATTCTAGCAATAAAGGTCCGTGAACTTGTTTTTTTAGATGTTAATTTGTAAAGAGAGTATATTATGAAATGTATGGAGAGTGAAAGATTGACAGTGAGGTGTGAGGGATTAGTGGTAGGGGGAGACCAAAACTGAGGTGGAGGGATGGAGTGAGGAGGAATATGAGGGCGAGTGGGTTTGAGTGGGAGGAAGATCATGTCTGGCGGGAGAAAGGTTGGTTTACAGACGATTCAGTCTTGGTAACCCCATCGAGGATAATGGCGTCAGCCAATAGATAGAAAGATAGAATTTAACTGCCACAGTTTAATGGATTATGTTTGTTTTTGCTCTAAATATGTCATTTATTCAATTTGTTTAACGGAAGAGTAAAGTTTTTTTTATTTTTTATTATGTAATATAGGTGTTTCATTCTTTACCCCGATAATTAAAATTTTCTTGCATCATGTCCATAGTTAAAAGCTAGTCAATAATGAACAGGAGGGAGTTGGCAACATTCAATGATTAACCGAGTGTTGAGCGAGCAGCTACGCTCTCTCACCCAACACTGACTTGCTCGGCTAGTCGGTTGGCAGAAGTAACGGTTGCTGCAGCCAGGCTACTGACTTGGTGAATCGAGTGACTCAACTACCCGATTCTCTTCGGTGAGTAACTCATAAAAACTCGAGTCACCAAAGTGAATCGAGTCTTCCATCTCTATTCAGGAGGCACAGGCACAGGCTCAGGCACAAATTGAACTTGCTAGGATTCAGGCAGACCATGAGTATCGCATGAAACAAGGTGGAACTGGATCATCTAGCTCTGATGATTTTGATGTGGCTAAAAATGTTAAACTTGTCCCTCCTTTTAATGAATCTGATTTAACAAAGTATTTTCAGTTGTTTGAGAGGGTAGCTACAGGTTTTAATTGGCCCAAAAAGTATTGGCCAGTACTCCTTCAGACTGTTCTCACCGGTAAAGCTCAAGTAACTTATGCATCTTTACCTCAGGATCAATCTGATAATTATGATGTAGTTAAGAGCTTGATTCTTAAGGCCTATGAGCTTGTTCCTGAAGCCTGTAGAATTCTGATTTTGATAAAATTAAGCAGATGATTTTGCTGGAGGACTTCAAAAGGTGTATTAATAAAGATGTAAGCCTATATCTGGATGAGAAAAGAATAGATAATTTGTCTGATGCTGCAGTTTTAGCTGATGATTATGTTCTCACTCACAAGAGATATTCTAAAGAAAAAAGGAAAGCTGAGAGTAAGTACGTTGCCTCTACTCAGAGTACAGGTAACAGGAAAGAGAATAAAGATGATGTTTCTCAGGAAGTAAATACCAGCTTCACCTCTAGATTTCAGAAAAGTAAATGTACTTACTCTAGTAAGCTTGGTCATTCTACGGAGAAATGTTTCAGGAGACAGCGTGATGTGAACAAAAAGGAGTCTTTAAATATTCAGTCAATTGGTCTAGTGTCCACCCTTGAGAGTTCCCATAATTCTTTAACTGAGTTAACTGAACCTGCTTTGAGGGGTAACTTAAATTCTCATGATGAAGCTCCTCTTTTGAGCAGTAACGTGGGTGACACTCTCGAGAGTTCATGTGCTAATTTCCTCTCTGATGGTTTTGTCAGTCCTGTGGACAGTAATGACAGGAAATCAGTTAAAATATTTCGTGATACAGGTGCTTGCCAATCCCTTGTGCTGACCAGTGTTCTAGGCTCTAATGTTAATTCCTCTGATGAAACTGTAATCTTACAAAGTGTAGGGAATAATTACTTCTCTGTCCCTCTCTGCAGAGTGAATTTAGAGTCTGGTTTTGTTAATGGTTCCGTTATGGTTGGGTTGGTTGAGACACTCCCAATGTCAGGTGTAACTTTCTTACTTGGAAATGATATTGGTGGAAGTCAAGTGTATCCAGCTCCTCTGTTGTCTAGTGAACCAGTGACTGCGACCCAGGATTATGATGTCCCTGATGTGTTCTCTGCATGTGCTGTCACTAGGGCTAAGTCTAAAGTTACTGGTGACTTAGAAGATAATGATGATGATGATGTTATCCTAGCTGACACTTTTCTTGCTAATTTGGACCACTCACCAGATGAGGTAGTACCCCGTAGTGTTGATAATTTGTCTCGTCAAGAGTTGGTTGAGTTGCAGGTTGCTGACACTGAGTTGAAAGGTCTAGCTAACTCTGCTTGCAGTGAGGAAGAGTCAGCTGGTGCTTCTACTTGTTATTATATAAAGTCAGGAGTACTTATGAGGAAGTGGAGACCCCCAACAGCATCAGCCGACTGTGAATGGGAGGTTGTACATCAAGTTGTCATCCCTCATGTTTGTAGGCAGGATATCATTAGAGTGGCTCATGATTCCAGTTTGGCAGGACACCTTGGAGTGAGGAAGACTGTGGCACGCATTTTGAAACACTTCTACTGGCCAGGTATCTTCAGGGATGTTTCCTGGTATTGTAAGTCTTGTCACACCTGTCAAATTGTGGGGAAGTGTAATCAGACCGAAAAGGTTGCACCTCTAGTTCCCATTCCTCCTTTTGAGGCGCCATTCACCCTTGTGTTGGTGAATATTGTGGGCCCTCTTCCTATGACTTCTTCAGGATTTTCTTATGTGTTGACCATGACTGATATGGCTACTCGTTATCCTGAAGCCATTCCACTTAGAAATATCTCAGCAAAGAACGTGGTTAAGGAAATGCTAGGGTTTTTCACCAAGTTTGGTCTGCCCAAGGAGGTACAGTCAGATTGGGGAAGTAATTTCATGTCAAATGTTTTCAAGCAGTCTCTGAAAGAGTTGGGCATCACCCAGATCACGTCTTCAGCTTACCATCCCCAGACCCAAGGAGCGTTGGAGAAATATCATCAAACACTCAAATCGATGCTCAGGAAATACTGTTTGGAACATCAGAAAGACTGGGATAAAGGTCTTCCATTCGTTGTATTTGCAGCAAGAGAATCTGCAAATGAATCACTGGGCTTCTCACCCTTTGAACTACTGTTTGGCCATGAAGTAAGAGGACCCATTAAGTTACTCAAGGAATGCTGGCTGTCGGAGGAAGATGACATCAACCTGCTGGAGTATGTGATGAAGTTCAAGGAACGGCTGTCCACTGCTTTACAGCTGGCAAGAGAGAATTTCGGAGCTGCTCAGGAGAAGATGAAGACTTGGTATGATAAGAAGTCCAGGTTACGCCACTTTCAGCCAGGAGATCAGGTTTTGATTCTGCTACCGGTGCATGGGCAATCTCTTCAAGCCAAGTTTAGTGGTCCTTATTTCGTGGAGAAGAAACTCAGTGATGTCAACTATGTCATCGCCACACCAGATCGTAGAAAGAACAAGCAACTTTGTCACATCAACATGCTAAAGTTATATCACAGGCGGGACGAAAATAACCCAGTCTGCACTGTAGCTGTTCCACCCGAGTCTGCAAGTGAAGCTCTTTCATGCAGTATGAGCCTGAGTGATAGTTTGGGGAAGAATCCTGATATCATGAATGATCTCCAGACTAAGCTCTCTCATCTAGCTCCCGAGGAAAGGCAGGAGTTTTCGGCATTACTGCAGGAGTACCGGCAAGTGTTCCTTGACACTCCAGGAAGAACCACTGTGTTGATGCACGATGTCGATGTTTGAGACGCAAAGCCAATTAAACTGCCTCCTTACCGTGTGAACCCAGTAAAAGTTCCTCTCATCCAGAAAGAGCTTGGCTACCTGTTGGACCACAAGATGATTGAGCCCTGTCAAAGCGAGTGGAGTTCTCCTGTCACTCTAGTCCCTATGCCAGGTGGGTCACAGCCGCTTTGCATCGACTACAGACGTGTTAATCAGATAACCAAAACAAACACCCTCTCCCTCGCGTGGAAGATTGCATAGACAAGATCGGAAAGGCTAGGTACATAAGTAAGTTTGATTTGTTAAAGGGATACTGGCAAGTACCTATGACTGAACGTGCTAGGGAGATCTCATGTTTTGTAACACTAGGAAAGACTTTTGCATGTTCTGTAATGCCATACGGTATGAAGAATGCACCAGCCACATTTCAGAAGCTCTTGAATGTTGTAACAGAGGGTTTGGCAGGGTGTGTTGTTTATATTGATGATGTATTAATCTTCAGTGACAACTGGAATGATCACCTATGCCATGTCAGTAAACTTCTTGAACGTTTGATTCAGGCTAATCTTGTAGCTAATTTATCAAAGTGTGAGTTTGGTCAAGCTAAAGTTCAGTACCTTGGGTACGTAATTGGTGATGGACACGTTGCACCACCAGGAGCTAAGGTTCAGGTTATAAGTGATCTTCCCAGACCTAAAAGTAGGAAAGAGCTACAAAGATTTTTGGGAATGGTAGGTTATTACAGGAGATTTGTTCTTAACTTTTCAATTCTTGTATCACCACTTCCAGACCTACTGAAAAAGGGAGTTAAATTTGTCTGGATCGATAACTGTGAATCCTCTTTCAGTAAACTTAAAACTATCATATTAAGTCAGCCAGTGCTCGCTACTCCAAATTTTGCTAAGCCTTTTAAGATGGCTGTTGGCGCAAGTGATACAGGAGCTGGGGCTGTTTTGCTGCGAGAGGATGATCAGGGTATTGAACACCCTGTATCTTATGTTAGCCTATGATTTCATCATCCTTTGTGTAATTTTAACGCACAGTATGCTGCATGTTTGATCACGAGCGTGTTCTGCCTCAGTTCCCCCCTTCTACCGTTATAGTAGAGTAAGTCGTCATTTCTGTTGTTCAGAGCGGGATTGTCAGCTCTTTGTCCCCATGGCTTCATTTGCGCGTCCTTCTTACAAGTTGTATCAAGCTCTGCTGGCCCCTATATAATGAGCTCAGTCTCTGCATTATTGCCACTTAGATCTACTCCTCATTTTGTTCACATCTCTGTCCTCCCCTGAACAGTTATTGTTGTGAGTGCTCAGGAAGTCTCCAACCATCTAGCAGCTGTGTGTAATTTGAGTATAACTTGTTGCATTTTCTCTTGTACTGTGTAGCATAAGGTTAATTCTTAGGCCTAGTAGGGTTTTTGTAATTCATGTAGGGTTCTTTATGTCAGTCATCATTAATAATATTTTGTATCTGTAATAATTTATCCTTCATTAACTGAGCATTACCCAGTGTATTTTCATTTTATCAGGGCTGACTTAGATAAATTTACTCTTGCTAATTTCGTGTTAATAGAGGCTATTGCAGTTAACCATATATTTAACCTGTTTTTTGCCATTACATTATCCTTATGAGTCCTGAATGTTTTGTCGTTAGTTTGAGCATTAAACTTTAACTTGTGATTTTACCTAACTCTTTTGTTTTGAACCTGGAACTTTACGGGACAGTAGTGATTATTAGTATTCTCACTTAAAGTGTACATTATCTTTCTCTGTTCCGTAACATAAATTTGGCGACCTCTCATCAGGATATTCAGGATATTATCATAAGGATATTGCTTGATATTTTGTGACTGTTACTTATTCATGATGTCTACTATTACTACACTTGATGAAGCCAAAGATTTTTTGTCAAATGTGCAAACAGTGTTGGATGTAGAGAACAGAACAAAGAATGAACTTAAGCTTGTTGCTCAACAATTGGGAATTGCTGTTCGCTCTCATCATTCTACAGATCAAATTGTTGACATGATTAAAGAAACCTTGTTTAATGTAACTCCTCCAAATGAGCAAACGCAGATTGAATTAGCTAAGTTACAGCTAGCCCTGCAGGAGTCTCAGGGAAAGGAGGCGGAGTCTCGTGTTAAGGAGGCTGAATTTCAAGCAAACGCTAAGGAGGCGGAATCTCAGGTTCGGATTCAGGAGGCACAGATACAGGCTCAGGCACAATTTGAACTTGCCAGGATTCAGGCAGACCATGAGTATCGCATGAAACAAGGTGGAACTGGATCATCTAGCTCTGATGATTTTGATGTGGCTAAAAATGTTAAACTTGTCCCTCCTTTTAATGAATCTGATTTAACAAAGTATTTTCAGTTGTTTGAGAGGGTAGCTACAGGTTTTAATTGGCCAAAAAAGTATTGGCCAGTACTCCTGCAAACTGTTCTCACCGGTAAAGCTCAAGTAACTTATGCATCTTTGCCTCAGGATCAATCTGATAATTATGATGTAGTTAAGAGCTTGATTCTTAAGGCCTATGAGTTTGTTCCTGAAGCCTATAGAGTAAAATTTAGGACAACTTACAAGCAAGATAAGGAATCCCATGTTGAGTATGCAAAAATCAAAGAAGATCTGTTAGAGCAGTGGTTAAATTCTAAGAATGTGGATTCTGATTTTGGTAAATTTAAGCAGATGATTTTGCTGGAGGACTTCAAGAGGTGTATTTATAAAGATGTAAGCCTATATCTTGGTGAGAAAAGAATAGATAATTTGTCCGATGCTGCAGTTTTAGCTGATGAATATGTTCTCACTCACAAGAGATATTCTCACTTGAAGTGTTCATTATCTCTCTCTGTTCCGTAACAATATATATATATATATATATATATATATATATATATATATATATATATATATATATATATATAGATATATATATATATATCACCTTATTAGTCTCATATATATATCACCTTATTAGTCTCAGTTACAAACAGTTAAAGACATGATGAACATAATTTCCTTTATATATTTTTTTAACTATTTGTAACTGAGACTAACAAGGTGATTAAATTATCATAATTTTTTAATGTTATTGTTATTAGTTTATTACAGTTGTAACGTTGGTCGATCGAAATGTGAGCGTTTGAATTTTAGTAGCATAGGGTTATTGGAAAGACTGAATCATAACTCATTGGCACAGGGTACTTAAAAATTACTTTAGAATATGCTATATTTATGTCGTATAACCATTCCATATGGCCTCAAAATGATCATAAAATTGGCCAAAATTTTACATTTTCTCGGGGGGGGGGGGGGGCTTATGGCGGTACAGGGTAGCTGCGCTCGCCAAAGTCATGGCCTACATAGTTAAAAGGATAAATAAAAAAGCCCCCCCCCCTTTTCAACTTTCTCGGTACGCCACTGGTGGTGTGATACAATATGACATAAGGACCAAGGGTTCTAAACTACTACTAGTACAAAATGAACGCGGTTTCACTTTTACATATCATTTCAGAATTAATCTCACTCAGGGGTAACTAATGTTTATTTAGTAGGTGTAAGGCTGTGGTCAAGTATTCCTTTACGCGCTGCTATCTCTTATTTGTAACTATGGGACCGCCATACATGATCTCTGAACCTAATACGCACAGAACGTGTGCGTCTCTGCCATATCTACAGGTTAGAAATATAATGGTGAGAAGGAATACGTGGACGCAACAGTAAGTCGAAAATAATATTCTACTGGATATGCTATACCTAGAAAACGAACACAACTCTTAGAGTGTTCAGACAAGCTGATATTTGTATGTGTGTGTGTGTGTGTGTGTGTGTGTGTGTGTGTGTGTGTGTGTGTGTGTGTTTGCAATACTTTTCTATAAAAAAAATAGCAGTTCTTTGAAGTGTTAATATCATAACACTGTATATCCGCTTAAAATGTAAAAAAAAAAAAAAGTGATCTATGTGTACCATTATTTATTTATTTATTTTTTTAATGCTAATGTACCAAACAGAGCAAAATACAATTAATGGGGACATGTCTCGGCCCATATCGGCATACAACTGATCAACCTTGAGAAATAATAAGAATGCTACACAGCACTAAAGCGACTGTAGGTCATCACGTAATTACTGAAAAGTGTTTTTACACTAATTTCTCGCTACTAACAGATATTTTAATCAGAAGAATACCCAGCTGTGGATGGATTAATGAAGGCTGTGGAAAATCCCTACAGGTAAAGTCTAAACACATCACATGGAGACAGCGTGAACATAAGCTGCAACCTTAGGCACATCTGGAAGTGAACCCACTTTCGTTTCGTTTCGTTTGTAAAGGCTGCATCAACTTGCATGTGTTAGATTTTATCACCTATTGGCGGCTCTCCATGTTGCTCGATCTCTAGCAGCCTCTATTCAGTTTCTTATCCCTCAGGTCCATTGTTAGTCCCTAGTCACTTTCGAACTCAGTCAACTGCAAAAAATGGGTTACTTTAACCTGTCGCTCCCAGATTTTTTTTTTACTGAGGTTTTGCTGGCTGATTGTCCGTGATGTGACACTGGGGTGCATGGGGTCATCGCATTTAATGTGTTAATGGTTTATTCCCAAGGTCTGACTAAAAAGAAAAAAAAATGGAATCCAGTGCTTTTGCCGCTGCAGCTCCACTCTTCACTGGTATCACTTCTCATAGACTGGCACGGTGATCAATGACAATGATAAACAAAGCAACCGTGGACCTGCTAAGTGGGATTTTCCAGAGAATTTTTTACAGTGAATTGACAATGAGATAATAGACATGTGAAACGGGTGTGATCTTTTCCTTCAGCGAGGGAGACTGCCCTTTACTGGCTAACCTTTTCTGTTATAGGACGGCCGAGAAAATCGATATCCAGATTCGGGGAGCAAGAAGAGAGACAGAACGACAAAGGGTTGAATTTCCCTCAGAATTTTTCTCACCGAATTGAGAATGAGGTAATTGAAACCAGTACGCGCTGTTGTCTTGCCTTGAGCGATGGCAGTACAAATTATAAAGTTTTAGTCGTGTAGTTTGATGTGCAGCTGTCACGGGCTGGGTGAGCATTTTACGACGAAACGTAAAGTCGCCACCCCAAAACTGTTCTGTTTGATTCGCAAAACTAAAAACAACGCATCGGCCTGGATTTTGTTTAGCGTTTTTTGTAGTGACTTTAATAACATACTGAAAATTTATCATGATGGTTTCTATTTAACATTCAAGCTCCTATGACACAATATGAGTTGAATAAAAAAAATCGTTCATGTTAGATTCTCGAGACAAAAAAACAAAGCATCTGCATGGATTTTGTTTGCCGCTTTCTTGTCGTGATTTCAAAAACTTACAGAAAATTATTATGAGATGGTTTCTGCTTAATATCCACATTCATATGACAGAACAACGGCTGAATAACAAAAAAAAAAAAAAAAGAAAGAAAAAGAAAGAAAGAAAACGAGAAAAAAAAAAACTCATCTACCTGGATTTTGTTTGGCGTTTTTCGGTGATTTACATAACACATTGGAATTTATTATAATGGTTTCTACTTAACACTTAAGCTCCTATAACCTAATTTTAGCTGAATAATTAAAAAAATCATGTTAGAATCTTGATTCTAATTATGATGGTTTCTACTTAAAACTCAGGCTCCTATGACCCAATTTTAGCTAAATACAATAGTCTTGCGTTACCAGTGAAGAAATATGAGAAGACAACTAGCAAGGATTAGATTTTGACAATATTAACACTCGGCCATCTACAGGTGTCTCACTCGAATAAATCATATGGAGTCAGCCATTATATAAGCCAGTTTGTTGTTCGTTTTAATAGCTAGTAAAAGATTGTGGATCAGACATCTCACAGCTCATAACTACTGATATAAGCACGATTTTATTTCACAATCCCGTAAATTATTAATGGTAAACAGTGACAACCACTCCCACATTACTCCCCTTCAAGGTGTAGGAATTATAGACTCATATGGTAAACAGTTACACCCACTTCCGTATTACTCCCTTCAAGGTGTAGGAATTATACCCTAATATGATCAACGGTCAAACCAATCCCGTATTAACCCCTTCGAGGTGAGGTTTAGGTTATCGAAATGCAGAACATTTAAGAACAAATAACCAGCTTACTTCCCCTGATTTTTTTTTTACGGGGTATGAACAAAGGAAGCAAAAAACACAGAAACAGGAAGCGGTGGGCACAGCAAATCCGTCTCCGGCAGTCATTTTAGTGCTGACGTATAAACACAACAGGGTATCTAGTCAAAGATGTTACATATCAAATTTGGAGTAAGTTGGGTAAAAACTGACGATTTTATGTCCATTTAAAATTTTAGGCCCAACCCACCTGACATTTTCCCCCCAACCGCTAGCTGGGGGGGTGACCCCCCTGATGTAATGAGGCATATTACAGGATGTAGATTTGAAAGATGCGCATTTAGGTTTTGGTTTCATGTCGATATGACGAATTTGAAAGGAGTTATGTTGAAAAAAAAAAAAATTGTGGGGGGGCCTATAGCTTGGGCTTGGCCCAATTTGGCCCAAATTTTAATCAGGTGATCAGAAGGTCATAGCCCATCATCCCTGTAATTTTAGTCAAAATTGCACCAATAGTTTTCGTGTGAAGATGTTAACAGACAGACAGACAGATAGAAGAAAGAGCGAAAACAATACTCCCCCTCCCGATCCCCTCCGGGGAGGGGACGGGTAAAAAAGACCTCTAATCACCCCTTGTTTTCCTACAAAGTGCTGCCATTGGGCCCATTAATGCCTTTGAATTCGGTGACCCTTTTTGTTGTTGTTGTTGTTTATTCTTGACATCTCGAGACGAATTTACTCTTAAAACTCCTCAGTACTGAAGAGGTAAATGGAAGCCATATCTACCTCCTCCCGTTCTGAAAGCCTCTGCTAAGATATATGAAATCCTCTCGTGATGGTACGAATACAGATATATCACTGAATTGAAGCGTTTATGGTAATAATAATAATAATAATAATAATAATCAATCTATCTATCTATTGCCAGACGCCTCAATCTCGTTTGGGGTGGCCACAAACAAATCGCCTCCAAGTCGCCCTGTCCCCCGCCATTTCATTCCCCTGCTCCCAACTCACACCCCCCTCTCTCATATACCTCTCCACCCCATCTCTCCATCTCATCCTCAGTCTCTTTCTCCCTCTCACCCCGTCCATTTGACTCGAATACACCCTCCACGTCAGTCTCTCGCTCTCTATCCTCTCCACATGGTCAAACCACCTCAGTGTACTTCTCCTAATGCTTTCTATCACATCCACATTCACATCACAGCGCTTCTTCACTTCTTCATTTGTCAGCCTGTCTCTCCATGTAACTCCACATGCTCCTCTCAGATAACTCATTTCCACTGCTCTCACTCTTGAATTGTGTCCTTCCAACGACGTCCAAACTTCACTTCCCTACGTTAGAGTTGGTATCACAAAACTATGATGCAGTGACATTTTATTTCTATGCTCACTTCCCTGTTCCTTATCATTGCTTTCAAAGAACCAGCAACCTTTCTTCCCTGTTTTACCCTTTCAAGCACTTCACCCTCTAAACTTCCAGTCTTACTCATCACCCTACTCAAGTACTTAAAGGCACTCACATTTTCCACTTCCTCCTCATCCAACTTCACTCTACATTCACTGACTTCATTTCTCTCAGTAACTATAACTTTACTCTTCCCTGCATTCAACTTTACATTCCGTTTCTTATACACTCTCCCATACTCATTCACCAAGCCTTGCAGTTCTCCTTCGTCTTCACTTAACAATACAGTATTATCAGCAAATAACAGGACAGAGAGTTTCCAAATACTGCCCTCTCTTATTAGGGTCGCTCCAACATCCACTGCCCTATCTTGTATCTCTTATAACTCCATCCGTATACAGATTGAACAACCATGGGGACATAACACATCCCTGTTTCAATCCAACATTCAGATAGGAAAATTCCCTCTTAGCACTCTCATACATACTCTTCACAGCATTCAACAACTTCCGATGTACCTACACTGTCACATGCTTCCTCCAAATCCATGAAGGCCGCATACAACTTCTTTCTTTTCTCTAGAAACTCGTCCACTAAAGACCTAAGGTTGAATAATTGAATATCTGCTCTACACAACCTCTTCCCATTCTATAACCTCCCTGTTCTTCTCTAACTAATTCCCTTGTTTTTTACCCACCCTCTCGTGGTGTGGGGGCTTGCGTGCCCCTGTGATCCCACAAGCCTACCCGCGGATGTAACGATATCTGGCAGGGTCTTCCATGTGGGCAGGGTTGCGGGTGAGGGGTCTAACTAGGTGCTGCCCGAAAAGTAGGTTACCCATATTGGTCATCAGTGCCACCCTCCAGAAGGGTCGCCCTGGTGCCGTCCTGAGTTGGTTGGTTGGGTGTCTGGGCTGAGGGGTGTTGGGGAAGGGGGGTCTTTGCACTGGTGGGAGTGAACTTTCGATCACGGAGTGTCCTTTTTGGGTCACCATCTCGGGATGAGGTACAACGCTCCCATCAGACCGCGCTCGGTCCCCTCACTCCCTGGTAGGCGGTTTCCCTTGGCTCCTGGTGCCATTTTACTCCTGACATATGCATATGTGGATACATTAAACACTTCTTCAACCACTCGTGTGGTTGGTGACCAGCCACACGAGTTGCCGTCACTTGGTCATTCTCTGGCCAACGACTCTGTACCCTCTGGGTCACCTGCCAAAACAGCGAATCCAGGTGTCCCCTCTATCAAGCTGTTACCTGGTGTTTTTGTGAAACACTCTTATACAAAATACATAGTACTCAAAACGGCTGACGGTACTTCATTCCAGAACCTGAAATGTTTTCAGATTTTTCAGATTCATAGTGGACCCACTACAGGGGGATCACCTTGACGTGGTGGTGGGGCTTGAAACATGGTTGGCAGTTCCACCTACTTTGGAGACATGCCTACCTTTGTAGGGTTCGGTATTTGTCAGCCTCGTGGACCAAGCACCCCCTACATCACTGGTGGAGGAGGCCTGCTGGTGATGTTAGTCCCTGCCCATTTGCCATATAGGGCGGGACTGTTGCCTCCCCACTTGTTTGCCGTTGGTGGTGTCCCGTAATGCTGGGAGACGGGAGTCCTGAGGGTTGAGCAATGCTGCACGATGTGCCCTACAGCTAGCAATACACCTCTTTGGTCTCTTATTCTGGTTAGACGGGCGGCCTGGTTGAGCCCAACCAGGTCAATTGGCTGGTCATGCGTTGGGTAGGGTCAAGTGGGCACTGGGGGTCTGGGTGGCTCCTACCTTCCTGGAGTCATCCGTGCCTAGGTCCCCCAGTGGTTACCTGCGTATGCTTCTCCGCTACCCCTGGGGTCGTCAGTGGTCCTGTCCCTGACATATGACCTCTCCCTGTTGGGCTCCGTGGTGGGTGGGGGAGTGAGGGAATAAAGTCTTTTGTTTTGTGTTATGGATTTATTGCTGACTCCTCTTCCTGCACATTTCAACAAGTTCTTAGTCGTTTGTGGTCCTGCTGAGGTAGATCTCCGGAAATGTGACATCTTCCAAACCCATCGAGAACTGGTCACTGCCTGTGGTGTTACCCCTAAAGTGGTTCCACAGGCTGATGGCAGTTTGTTGGCAGAGGTGTCTGACCCTTCTCAGAGTGCGAGTATTCTGTCTTAGCAGAGCTTTCTCGTCAGTCAGTTTCATCCTTCCCCCAAGCTTCATTGAATCACTCTCATAGTGTTGCCTATGCTAAGGAACTACTGACTTATGATAAGGCATGCCTTGTTGAAGAGTTGTCTGCCTAGAATGTAATAAAGGTTTAGAGAATTAAGAAGAAGATAAACGGTGACCTTGTGCCAACTCCATCCTTGATTGTGACTTTTGATTCCTTGAGCCTCCCTTCAGTTCTTTATGCTGCATAGTACCGGTACAAAGTTAGGCCATATGTCCCTATGCCTCGTAGATGTTTCAACTGTCACTTTTTCGGTCATATTGGCCGAACTTGTAGGCGCCTTGCCCTGGGTATTCCAGCAGTCTGTGCATCGTGTCGTTTAGATGTTCATGAGGGTGTGGAATGCTCTCCTCCTGTATCTTGTGTCAATTGTTGTGGTAAGCATGCTGGTTCTTCTGAATAGTGTGATCGTTACAAAATAGAACATGAAATTTTGTCTCTCAGAGCCTCAGAGAGGCTGAGTTTTACTGAAGCTAAGAACCGTGTCCTGTCTATGTATGTCTGCCCTGGTGTGTCCTTTGGTTTTATTCTTTCTCAGTCAAAGCCTGTTGTGCGCCATCATGGAGCTCCTGCTCCTCATTCTGATCTTCCTCCTCGTCCTTTGTCTGATACCAGATGTCCTGCTACTCCTTGTGATCATTCAGAGACTCCAGTACCTTTGCAGTCTGCATCTCATCCAGCTGCTCTTCCTGTACCGGCTGCTACTCCTGTACCAGCTGCTACTCCTGTACCATCTGCTACTCCTGTTCTGGCTGGTAGTCCTGTCCCAGCTGATACTCCTGTTCCGGTTGCTACTCCTGTATTGGCTGCTGCTCCTGTACCGGCTGCTGCTCCTGTACCATCTGCTCACTCTGCTTCTGTGTTCAGTCTTCCCTACAGTGTGCCTCTACGGTTTCTAGTGTGTCCTCAAGTTCTGGCATAGAGATGGAGGTTGCGTCTGCCAACCTCAAACAGGTGAGGAGTGAGGAGTCTTTGGGTGATTCCCCTCCACCTAAGGTTCAAACTTCTGTGTCACATGAGGATTCTGATGGGGCTCTTTGCTTGGCAACCCAGGCACTGGTGGCGTCTAAGTCGGTGGGTATTCGTGACGGTCTTTCTAATTCCAGTCCCTGCTTCTTGCTCAGGTGTGGCAGGGTCTGAGCCTTTGGGTACTCAAAGGGCTCGGTCGCCAGCTCCCTCTAATCAGTCACCCAGCAGCCAAATCTTGGTAGACTCGGTTGGGGAGGGTCTGGTTGGCCTCAAGTTGCCGGCCGGACCCCCATGTGGAGGTGCGGACGGAGTGAGTGGGTCTTCCAGGACGGTCTTTGTGCCTCGGGCTCATTCCGAAGATGAGCGGGACCAGTCTCAGGGTGAGGGTCCTTCCACCCATTGAAACTCTAAATATTCATTGTCTTCTTGGTTGGTAAGGCAGATCTCCATGCCGAGGAAGAAGGGCTTTCACACATTTCCCAGAAGGTTGCTACATAGCCTTGGTGTTTCTCATTTCATATTATTACTACTACTCATGATGCCTCAGTCAGTGTCAGTTTTTCTTCAGTGGAACTGTAGAGGTGCCATGGTGAATTGGGAGGAATTGCAGTTCTAAGCCCGCTCTGTATCTGTCTACAGGAGACTATGGTGGGGGATAGACAGGTCCCTTCTATCAGGGGGTATGAGGTCTTCCATGCGTCTCCTCCTGGCTGTCACAGAGGTGAATGTGCAGTTTTCTGCCGTTCTGATGTCCCCTTTATTTCCTTTGCGATACAGTCTCCTTCAAGTTCTAGCAGTACAGATACACTTTGGGAGGCACTATACGATCTGTTGTCTGTACCTTAAACCTTCCATTCCTGTTATGCATGCTGATCTGGAAACCCTTATCAGCCAACTTTCACCCCCCTTTCCTGCTCCTTGGTGACCTTAATGGCCACCATCCTTTGTGGGATGACTCACTTTCAAATCCCCGGGGTGATCTTCTTGCCTCCTTGGTTGGGGATTTAGATTTGGTTTACTAAACGATGGGAGGCCGACCCATTTTTATGTTCAGAGTGGCACATATTTTGTCACTGTCCTTACCATCTCCTCCTCTGATTGTTCCCTTAATTTTTCTTGGGAGGTTTTGGATGATCTGCATGTTAGTGACAATTATCCTATGATGGTCCAGTGCACTAGCTTTTTTCCTGTAGCCCATATGCCATGCTGGTGTCTGGATAGGGCTGATTGGTCTCTCTTTGAGGAACTATGTGTATTTGCCTACAGGGTTATCGATTTTTCAACTACTGATGATACCGAACGTTATTTCACTAAGATCATTTTCTCAGCAGGGGTTCATTCTATCCCACAGACTTCTGGTGTTATTCCCGGAGACTTGTGCCATGGTACAATGATGACTGCTCCATTGCAAAGGGAGCTTACAAAGCACCTGCCCATCAGTATTTTACCAATCGTAATGTTTTTCTAAAAGTACAGTTTCACAAAGCACGTGCCCATACAGATGGGTCATGAAGAATGCTCGCCGTAACTCGTGGAGGTCGTATGTTTCCACAGTTACATTCTCTACTCCAATGCCTATGGTGTGGAAAAAGGTGGACAAGATTTCTGGTAGGCTCTCGCCCCCCTCCCCACCGGTGTTGCGTCTTCACGGAGAACTTGTGTCTGCACCAGATGCAGTAGCCTCTGCTCTTGCAAATCAGTTTTGTGCTGTCTCAAAAAAGGATCCTTCTGAGCCATGTGCTAGCTTTCATAGAAATCAGGAGAGGCTGGGTCTTGAATTTCGCTCTCGTGGTGGAGAGCCGTATAATTTAGACTTCAGCCTCCATGAGCTGCGTGCTGCCCTCTCAGAATGTGGTGACACTGCTCCTGGGCCTGAAGACATTCCATATGCTCTGCTCCATCGTTTGCCAACTGATTGATTTCAGTTTTTATTGGACCTTTTTAACAGGGTTTGAAATGAGGGCTCTATTCCTAAGAGTTGGAAGTTGGGTATTGACCTCCCCATTCCCAAGCCAGGTAAAGATCATTCCCAAGTCACCAACTTTCGCCCTATCACTTTAACATCGTGCGTGTGCAGTCTGTTTGAGATGATGGTCAATGTCAGGCTTATGTTGTTTCTGGAGAAAGGTTGCTTTCTGTCTCCTTTGTAGAGTGGTTTCCATAAATTACAGTGCACTTCAGACAACCTTATGAGGCTTGAGACGTCGATCTGTGAAGCTTTTGCCTCTAAGCAACATCTTGTGGCTGTGTTCTTTGACCTTCAGAAGGCTTATGAATCTGCCTGGCGCCATGGCATCCTCCAACAACTTCATGCTTTTGGTTTACGTGGTCGCCTGCTTGTGTTGCATGGAGACTTCTTGACTGATCGCGTGTTTTGGGTCCGTGTGGGTTCTACCCTTTCTATGCCACTGTGCCAGGAGGAAGGTGTCCCACAGGGGAGTGTATTGTTTCCCTGTTTGTGGTGGCCGTCAGTGGTATCCTTGATGCTGTGCCTGCTAGGGTATCCTCATCCCTTTATGTGGATGACTTAGCTATGTGGTTTTTGGATCCTTCATGTCTGCTATTGAGCAGCGTATGCAACTTGCCTCAGACAAGATTTCTACCTGAACGACTTCCAAGGGTTTTCGGTTTTCTCCTTCTAAGACTGTGGCTATGCACCCCTGTAGAATGAGAGGGGTACACGCGAACCCTGATCTCCAGCTTTGTGGCAGGAGACGCCGTTGTGTGGCAGAGACGAAGTTCTTGGGCCTGACGTTTGACTGCTGTTTGATGGGTTTCACACTTGGCAAATCTTAAAGCATCTTGTATGAAGCTCTGAATCTATTGAGGGTTCTGTCCCATACCTCTTGGGGTGGTGATCGGAGGATGCTCTTCCATTTATTTCATTTTTTTTTTAACCTCCATGCTGTCATATGGCTGCAATGTATACTCCTCTTCCACAGAGTCCAGAAGCTGTCTATCATGATGGTGTTTGCCTTGGAACTGGGGCTTTTTGGTCATCTCCAATTCCTAGCTTGTTGGTGGAAGCTGGTGTGCCTCCCTTAGATCTACTGCAGCAGTCTGTTGCAGCACGATGCTGGCTTCGGATTCATCGTCTACCAGACTCACTTGTCTGTGAGTGTGTGACACAACAGCCTTGTTTTTTGTATTATAATAGACACCCTCGCATGCCTCGTCCGTTTGGTTATAGGTTTCTGGATATCATGGAGGAGTTTGGTTTGTCGGCAGTACCTGTCAGTCCTGTTCAGATCCCGAGGGTTGCGCCATGGATATTGTCCGAGGTAGCTTTCTGCAGGATTTTTGCAGGCTCAGAGGATTCTGTTACTCTGTCTCTTTTACAGTTATTTTTAGAAAATTCTTTAGTCATGATGGTTCTGTACCTGTGTATACTGATGGCTCTAAATCCGCCTCTGATGTTGGTTTTGGAATGCTATTTCCCAATTTTAGCCGTGGGGATAGTCTTCCTTCGGTTGCCTCAATTTTTACTGCAGAGTTTTCAGCTATCGTTGTAGCCCTGAAGTTGGTGTTTTGTCCATCGTGACAATTATTTTACTATTTCTAGCGACACCCAAGGGGCACTTTTAGCCCTGGACTCTTTTAACTCTTCCCATCCTATAGTTTTAGCTATTTTGGAGTGGCTGTTCATCATTCGTCATTGGGGGAAGAGAGTGGATTTCTGCTGGGTTCCCGCACATGGTAGTATAGTGGACAATGAGAAGGCGGATGCATTGGCCATGGCTGTTGCTTTTCAACAGCCCCCAACCTACTATCTGCTTCCTGCTTCTGATGTAACACCTTACTTGCGGTACAGAATTTGTACGCATTGGCAGAGATGCTGGGATGGTGTCGTTCATAATAAGCTGAAAGAGGTCTTTCAGAGAGTGGTTATGCCAAGGGTTCTACCCTCCATGCCTCGGCGATTGGAGGTAGCTCTTGCTAGGCTTTGCATTGGGCACTCTTGACTTACACATGGGTTCCTGATGAGTGGTGAGACTCAACCGTACTGTGATGATTGCCTTGTTCCCCTTACTGTCTGTCACTTGCTGGTCAAGTGTCCGAGTTTAGGGGGCCTACGTCAGATAATCCTCCATAGGCATAGAGGGGCAGATGGTGCCTACTGTCTGATTCGGTGGTTGGTGGAGCCTCTAGCGATTTTACTGATGTTTTTAGTTTTCTTCAGGAGACGGGCTGCAATCCACTTTTATAAGTAATTTATATTTTCTTTTAACTAATCTTTTTTAGTTTCGGTGTTTTAGTTTCTATTAATAGTTATTAACTTAATTCTGAATATGCACTTTTTCTTTGCTGCATCTTTTAGCTTTTTGTCCGGCGGTGTATGACCCTGGCAGTTGAGCCACCAGATTTTAATATAATCAGTCAATGAATCAATCAATCTATTCACAGTGGTCTAGTTACAGCATGTGGATTTATCCCCAAGGTCTCCTTGCAGGGTAATGGTTCTCTGTTGCTAGAGGCCAGGAATGAAGAGGAGAGTTCACACATCCAGTCCCTTACTATGGTCGCCGGTTATCCAGTATCTGCTGCTCGTCACTTGGTCCTAAATCAGTCCCGTAGGGTTGTGTATTCTTGTGACTTGGTCTCTTATTCTGATTTTTCCCTCCTGGAGGGGCTGGCTCCTCAGGGAGTTGTAGCAGTAGAGAGAATTATGAAGAAAGTTGATGGGGGTTTAACACCCACGCCCACTCTTTTCTTGATGTTTCATTGCCTAACTTTGCCAGAGGTTATTAATGCTGCATGGTGGAAGCTTAAGGATAAACCGTATGTTCCCTGAGTTAGAAGGTGCTGTTATTGTCAAAGGTTTGGTCATGCTTGCCGTTCTTGGCATGTGGAAGAGTCTTGCCTTCCTGAGGTCTGTGGAAATTGTGGAGGTGTTTTTTATGATATGGCTGATTGTTCTCAACCCTCTAAATGTTTGAACTGTGGAGGTGCTCATGCGGCCTCCTCGAGGGATTGCGATGTATACAAGTTTGAGCATGAGATTATTTCTGTCCGAATGAAGGAGAAAATTTTATTTTCTGTGGCAAAGGCCAGGGTAAGGGAGAGGTTCATTCGCCCTGGGGTTACCTTTGCTGCTGCCTTGTCTCGCCGTAAAGCTACCCGGCAGATACCCCTGCCATCATAAATGCTCCATGAAATTCTTGGGGTTCTACTTCCCAGCCATCTCGGCCGGGGGTTCCACTGAGGGGGTGCAGCCAGGAAGTGGCTGTGCTAACTCTGGGGAGGCGACTCCTGTCTCTGGGGGTGTCCCCTTTGGGGTTGTGCTTCCTGCATCTGGGAGTGCCTCCCCCATCCCGGTTCCTCCGGTTCCTCCTGTGGCAAACACCGGTGTCGATGCTATGCTTTGCTTTGACACATCCAAATCTCCCCATGTCCCTCCTATGCATGGTAAGCATCACCAAGGCTCCTCAGAGTTCTCAGAGATTGAAGCTCTGCTATCAAAGATCTCTGCAGTGGAGCCCACTACTCCTACCACTCGGGATCCAGGGGTCGGGGTGAATGCAAGCTGAGGATGGCGTTTCGCTGACGGCATAGCCATCATCAGACAGGAGTGGTACCTAGGTAGTTGATGTGCTTGCACAGCTACATGAGGCCTTGCCTTCTCAGGGCTCCAGTACTTTGGCATGCGCAACTGATTGTTCTCCTTCTCGTGGTGGCACTGCCTGCCCTATTCCGGTTAGGGCAGCTTACAGTCCCCTTGCCGAGCCATCTCCTGCACCACCACAGAAGAAGACCATTGTCTGGCCCTCTTCTTCTTCCTTCAGGTTATCTTCAGCCCGGCAGCACACTGTGCACCATAACGGTGCCAGGCACTCGTATTCTAAGGGAAGTTCTAATCAGCAATCTAAATCTGGTTGCTTGTCGGGGGCAAGGTTCTCTCGCCCTTCATCTTGATTCTTCCTTCATTATGGGTACTATGGCATTCTCAGCCAGTATACTACAATGGAATTGTCGAGGGCTGCGTGGTAAGTGGGAGGAACTGCGGACCCTCCTAACTTATTCTCCTTTGTGCATGTGTCTCCAGGAAACTCTTGTATGGTTTGCCAGTCCTCATGCACAACCTGGGAACAACATTTTTTACCGCCAACCCAGGGTCCTGTTGGAGGTGGAGCTGTTTTGGTGAGAGCTGACATCCCTCAATGGTCAGTCCACCTCCAGTCTGACCTCCAATGTGTTGCTGTGCAGTTATATCCCCACCCCTGGTAAACAGTTTGTTCCATTTATTTACCGTCCAAAGCAAAAGTCGGAAAGGTGGAACTTGAGAACCGTGTTGGTCAGTTACCTACTCCCTTTCTTCTCTTGGGGGACTTTCATGGTCGCCACCCTTTGTGGGGTGACTGTCTTGTTAACCAACATGGGAGTTTGTTGGCATCCTTATTGGAGGATGAGGATCTTGCCCTATTCAATACTGGGGCATTTACACATTTTCACCCCAAATGGGTTCATTTACTGTAATTGACCTGTCTGCTCTCCTGACTGTCTCCTGGACTTTATCAGGGAGGTTATGGATGATCTTAAAGGAAGTGATCACTTTCCCATTATCCGTACTGTAGCAGCATCTAGGCCGTGTTCCCGTCTACCGAGATGGAGAGTGGATAAGGCAGACTGGTCCTTTTTCTCTGATTTCTGTTGAAGTCTCAGTTGAAAACTTTCCGAGTACTGATGAGGCTGTTTCGTTGTTTACCTATCGTTCTGTATTCTGCTGCCCTTCATGCTGTTCCTAAAACCTCTGGCCCATATCGATGTCGACCTGTTCCATGGTGGAATGAGGATTGCAGTGTTGCTGTACGTGATAAGAAGTTAGCTTTCTCCCTTTATTGTAGGTGCAGGACAGAGCTTTATCTTTTCGAGTTTAGAAGGGTGGGGGCTAAGGCTCGTCGGGTACTGAAACAAGCTATGCGGGACTCTTGGATGGTTTATGTCAAAAACGTGACTGCAGTACCAGTTCGAACAGGAAATCATTGCACTCGCAGATAATGAACATATTAGCTATGGAAGTGCTCAGCATCGGTTGTTGACCGTCCACAAACACCCTAGCCTGTTGTTGAACCTGCAACTGTAGCCGATATTTGTGCGTCTGCCTTTGCAGTGGTCAGCCATAGAGATACCAGCTCACCAATTTTTGCCAGACAACTGGAGATTGAGGAGGCAGGGGTGCTAGACTTTTCCTCAGGGAATGTAGAATCCTACAACCTCTCTTCCTCTTATCGCAAACTCCAATCTGCCCTTTCCCTCTGTCATGACACCTCACCAGGACTGGGTGATATTTCCTGCACGATGCTTCGACACCTGGATGATGATGCACTGTCTTATCTCCTCGGCCCTTTTAATAGAATCTAGAGGTAATTTTCTCTTTCTTCCTCTTGGCGTGAGGCTATTGTCCTGCAATTCCATTTGCAGATTCAAAAGATTCTGTCGCTCCTCAGTGTCTTTTACAGTTATTTTTAGAACATTCTTCTAGTCATGATGGATCTGTGCCTGTGTATACTGATGACTCTAAATCCGCCTCTGATGTTGGTTTTGGAGTGGTATTTCCCAATTTTAGCCGTGGAGGTAGTCTTCCTTTGGCTGCCTCAGTTTTTACTGAAGAGTTATCAGCTATCGTTTTAGCCCTGAAGTTGGTGTTTGTTTACCATGGCAATCATTTTACTATTTTTAGAGACTCTCAAGGGGCACTTTTGGCCCTGGACTCTTTTAACTCTTCCCATCCTATAGTTTTAGCTATTTCCTCATTCGTCGTCGGGGGAAAAGATTGGATTTCGGCTGGGTTCCTGCACATGTTGGTGTCATAGGTAATAAAACGGTAGATGCACTTGCTAAGGCTGCGGCTTTGCAACCTGTACGTGCTCCTTGCCCTCTACCTGCTACTCATTTACTCACTTCAGTATTCTCTGCTGTTCGTGCTTTTGGCAGTTGCAGTGGCATAGCGTTCCTGTCAGCAAGCTAAAGGAAGTCACCAAGTTTGTCTTTCAGAGAGTTTGCCCTACAATGCCTCGTAAGTTAGAAACTGTTCTGGCTCGCCTTCGCATTGGACATACCAAGCTCACATATGAGTTCCTCATCTGTGTGGGTGTGCAGCCATTGTGTGATAACTGTTTGGTTCCCCTTACTGTCAGGCATTTGCTGGTTGAGTGTCTCAGTTTGGGCGACTTATGTTGGAGGCTGCTGTCGAGGCACCGAGGGGATGGTGGTGTTTACTGTCTCCCATTGATGCTTGGGGGAGAGCCTGGTACCCCTGGGAACGAAGTGTTTTTATTTCTGAAGGAGGCTGGGCTCCTTCACCTTTTATGTTTGCACTGTTTTTACTCTGATGACTAGTTTTTAATATAGAGGTTTACTTTTTAATATTTTTATATTTCTACTGCTAATATTTTTGCTTATACGGCACCATATGTCCTTGTTGTTGCGGTGCCATGCGTTCTATCAATCAATCAATCAATCGTGCCATTCAAGAAGCCTGTGAAAGCAGGTTAAAGTCCCCTGGAGTATCGGCAAATTGCCTTAACGTCTTGCTTGTGTAAATTATTTGAGAAAATGGTCAACACACACCTACTGTATTTCCTAGAAAGGAATGAATGTCTCTCTCAGTGTCAGTCTGGTTTTCGAAAATGCCACTCAACAGATGCACTTTTCCATCTTGAGGCTGCAGCATGTGATGCTTTTGGTGAACAGCAGCATCTGGTGTGCATTTTCTTTGACACTACATGGCAGTTTGATATCTTCCAACAACTCCATTCTTTTGGTTCGTGTGGCAGGCCACCCCTCTTTATATTAAATTTTCTGCGTGACTGTTCATTCAGGGTTAGGGTTGGTGTCACCCTGTCTTCTTCGTACTCTCAAGAGGAAGGGGTGCCTCAAGGAAGAGTCGTCATTGTGACCCTTTTTGTTATAGCATTGGACGGTATTGTGTCCTCTATTCCAGAAGGGGAGTTGGCCTTACCGAATATTGATGATTTGGCGCTATGGTATGCTGCTTTCCGAATGTCTGTGGCTGAACATCGCATGCAGCTCGCTCTGGACAGGGTCTCTTGATGGGCTACCAAACATGGCTTCCGTTTCTCCAGAACAAAGACGGTGGCCTTGCATTTCTGCTACTTCAGAGGTTCACCCTGACCCATACCTCCAGTTATATGGCCACAGGGTGCGATATGTGCATGAGACAAGGTTTCTTGGACTTTCTTTTCACAGGAGACTGACGTGGGTACCTCATATCCTTTTACTACGACTGTCATGTCTCCATGCCCTGTCTTTCCTACAGATCCCACGCTGAGGGGTGTCACCTTGATGTGGTAGCGGGGCTTGAAGCATGGCTGGCATTGCCACCTACTTTGGAGGCATGCCTATCTCTGTAGGGTTCGGCATTTGTCGGTCTCGTGGACCAAGCACCCCCTACATCACTGGTGGAGGAGGCCTGCTGGTTATGTTAGTCCCTGCCCACTTGCCATCTAGGGCGGGACTGTCACCTTCCCACGTGTTTGCCATGTGTGGCGTCCCTTAATGCTGGGAGATGGGAGTCCTGGAGGTTGAGCGATGCTGCACGATGCACCCTGCAGCTAGCAATACACCTTTTTGGTCCCTTATTCTAGCTAGACGGGTGGCCTGGTTGGGCCCAACCAGGTCAATTGGCTGGTCATGTGTTGGCTAGGGTCAAGTGGGCACTGGGGGGCCTGGTGGCTCCTATCATCCTGGGGTCGCCCCCAGTGGTTACCTGCGTATACTCTCCCACTACCTATGGGGTCGCCAGTGTTCTTTTCCCTGGCATCTGACCTCCCCTTGTTGGGCTCCATGGTGGGTGGAAGGGTAGGGGAATGGAGGTTTTTTCTTTTATTCATGGCTACCACTTCCCCCGAATTTGGTGCTCGTGTGGAGGACGGCCAGACCTTTGAGTCCCCTGCCGGTGAAAACCCGCATTTAAGGGTGCTTTTCTGTGCCGGAATCCGGGAAACGATTGCATATGATACTCTTTATGCTGCCATGAGGCCTATTGGTGTCATGAGCAGTTAAAGTTGATTTTGTGTCAGGATGGAGTTTCATTTGATGCTTATGTTACCTTCTGTGAGAGTTCTTCTGCATTGGCTGCTCTTCGAGCTTTAGATGAAGGTATTGCATCGTTTATATTCAAGGCTAAACTTTTCAGTGTAGCAAATCTGTCTGATGATGACTTTGACTTCATACCTAAGCCCTTTGAGGATGATGACGGCTTTCCTGACATTCCTAGAGACGTTCTTAGGTCATACTGGCATGTTGCCACATATAAGGATGGACTCGACAATTTTATCAAAGGATCTGAATACCTCGAGAGGAAAACAGGAAATATCCCTTAGGGGACTTTCAAGAGGTATAGGAGGAATTTGTTAGTTAAAGCGGGGAATGACACACAGGCTGCCCTTTTGTCTAAATTTACTCCACCTCCTGACTCGGTTCTTCAGTCTGTCTCCCCACATAAAACCTTCAACACTGCTAAAGGAGTCATTTACAGCAGTGATCTTTGTGACTTTAAGGATGAAGAGATACTGCGTCATTGTCCTGTGAATGTTACTGAGGTAAAGAAGCTGAAAGGCGCAAAGTCCGCTATTTGTCTGACATTTTCACCACCTCATCTGCCGGACTACATCAAAATCAGTCATCTGAGATTTCATGTCAAGAAGAGTCACCGTAGGCCAACACAGTGCTATAACTGTTTCGAATATGGTCATGTGAAGTCAGAAGTTATGCTTCATTTGTTCTGCCAGTCACGACCTTGAATCATGCTCTAACTCTAAGTTCTGCAAGCATTGTGATGGTGATCACTCTCCAAATTAAAAAACGTGCCTGCAGTACCAGTTCGAACAGGAAATCATTGCACTTGCAGATAATGGACATATTAGCTATGGAAGTGCTCAGCATCGGTTGTTGACCGCCCACAAACACCCTAGCTCCAAATTTTCAAGTGTCGTCCAAGGATTTCGATCTTATCGTTCTGACACACAGTTCCCTCAACTTCCTCGCACTACTACTGGCATCACTAAGCGGAATGACAGTCAGTCACCCGCCAAGCCTCTTCCAGCTTCTGGTGACAAGTCTTCTGTTGGTCTTTCAACTTCTACAGATTTGCATTCATCCCAAGCCCTCCGTGGTACTTGTGTTGTCTCTGGTAAGGGCCCCTTCTTTTCTTGGTCATCCTTTGTCCAGTCATTGTCACCTCGTATTTCAAAGGCCATCAGTAAGGAGAGTGCAGTTGCTCCCTCTGTGGGGGACCACTCTTGAGCAATCTTGTTGTCACCTTGTGCTTCAAAGGCAATTAGGAAGCAGTGTGCAGTTGCTCCCTCTATGAGGGAGCACTCTCGTACAATGAATGCAAAGACTGACAATGACTTCAATTGTCCTCCCCATTCTAACAGATCCCGGAACTCTTCTTTCCCTATGGATACTGGTGGTATTCCACTATCCAATAAGTTCTCAAATCTTGATAAGGACTGTCCGCCTGACGACCGTTCGATGGATGCTCTCCTTTGCCTTCTATCTCTGACCTCCCTGTAACGTCTGATACAGCTGTCCATCCCTCCTGAGGCAACAAAAACCTGTGTCTGTTTCGTCTGAAACTTCTAAGTTTCCAGCCACCAAATCCGATGTTGACAAGTCCGTGAGGAGCCATCGTCTGTCATTGCACCCTGATACCAAACGTGTGCCTTCATCTTCCCAACCGCATAACATAAAGGTTGGGGCTTCTGATGTTAGCAGGTAATGTTCCATTCTGACATCCTGGAGTGGAATTGTAAGGGTTTTTGCTCTAGGTCTGAGCAACTAAAAGTTCTGATGCGTGACTTTGATCCAGGTATCGTTTGACTCCAGGAGACCGTGTTGGGCTCTGAGGTATACAGTCCTGGATTGAATTATGTCTTTCACCTGTCCTCCCCTCCGCCAGGAAATCGGCGCATGGGGGTGCAGCAATAATTGTTCATAGGTCCTTGCAGCATTCTTCTGTTCAGTTGCAGACGACTCTCCAAGATATTGCCGTTACTGTTGTATTAGAATATTCGCTCACGGTATGCTCCTTGTATCTTCCACCTGGTGGTGGTTTCAGTGAGCAGGACATTGAAGACTTAATCCGTCAGCTTCCTGCCCCGTTTCTCCTTCTTGGGGACTTTAACGCCCATAATCCACTAAGGGATGATACAATTTTGGATGCTGGTGGGAGGATTATAGATGACATACTCCAATCGTATAACATCTCAATTTACAATGATGGCTTTATGACTTACCACAATGTCTGAAGTGGAGCTTCCTTCGCTACTGACTTGAGCTTGTGTTCTCCCTCCATCCTTATGGATTTTCATTGGTCAGTATATCCTTTTCTGAATGGAAGCAATCATTACCCAAACCATTTAAAGTGTGTGAAATATGTCCCTGCTCATTCCTCTCTTAGGTGGAGGGAGCAGGAGGCTGATTGGTTGAATTATAAAAATGGTTTACTTCTGGCAAGGCCTTTCGAGTCCTTCTCTAATCAATTGGAAGCCTATGATTATTTTGTTGCTTCGATTAAGGGCAGTACCCGTGTGGCCATCCCTATGTTGAAAGGTAAACCGCGTCGGCCTACGGTCCCCTGGTGGAATAAAACCTGTGCCATACTAAGGAAAATTACGAGGAAATATTATCGGCGTTACAAGACCAGTGGCTCAGCTGCCACGCACACGCCAAATTTACCAACATGCCATGGCAAAGTAGTGTCGTTACTTTCAAAATGCTAAGCGGGACTCTTGGATACCTTACATCATCGGCATTAATTCCAAGACTCCCTCTAGGGTTATATGGAGGAAAATTAGAAAGCTTTCAGGCAAATTTATCCCATCTCCCAACCCAACACTGAAAATAGGTGGCAACCTCCTCACTATCCTGCTGAGGTTGCAGAGACCTTAGGGAGGCATTTTGCTGATGTCTCCAAGTCCTCACTAATATCAGGGAATGGTATTCCTGACATCCCTCTACCTCTCGATCTTCTTGCAATGCTGCCTATAGTGCTTCGTTCACACTTAGGGAACTGGAAGACTTTTTGTCATCGATTACCTCTACGTCTCCAGGTGAGGACAACATCCTTTGTTCAATGCTCACAAATTTGCCTGTTGTGCCTACGAAGTTCCTCCGAAAGATCATTAACAAAATTTGGGAAACGGGCATTTTTCCTGCCAGTTGGAGATTTTCCCTCATTATTCCCATCAGCAAGCCAAACAAAAATCCCCTTTTGGCTACCACCTATAGGCCTATCGCACTGACAAGCTGTGTTTGTAAGATGATGGAAAAGTTTGTTAATGCAAGGTTAGTGTGGTACTTAGAATCCGAAAAACTGCTTTCTCCTTACCAGTTTGGGTTTCAGAAGAACCGTTCGACACTAGACCCCCTCCTGATCCTCTCAAATAAAATCCAGTAAAGCTTTGGCAACCATTGCCAGACTATTGGGGTGTTCTTTGACTTCAAGAAGGCCAACGACACAACCAGGCACACCAGTATTCTTCTTCAGCTGTCTTGATATGGCATAGAAGGAAATATGTTTCGTTTTATCCACTCCTTCTTGTCGGAATGTTACATTAAGGTTCGTGTCGGAAATGTTGTATCCAGCCCTTATAGGCAAGAGGAGGGTGTTCCCCAAGGAAGCATTCTTAGTGTCACATGTTTTGCTGTGGCTATCAATGGTGTTCTCGACCAGATTTCCCACCTTGTGTTGGGCTCCCTGTATGCTGATGATTTGGCAATTTGTGTGTCTGGCTACGATGCAGTCGAGATTAGACATCACCGCAAAAGTCCATAAATACTATTTGGCGTTGGGCTGATGATAATGGTTTTTGCTTCTCACCTTCCAAGACTGTTGCAGTCAACTTAACTAGATGCACACGCCAGGAGGTTGTCCCATGCTTAAAGTTAAACGATGACATCATCCCTTTTGAAAAGGAGGTTAAGTTTCTGGGAATGATCTTTGACTCACGTCTCTCTTGGTCACAGCACATTGAGTATCTGAGGCTTTCAAACAATGCCTCTGTTCTCACTGCTGAACTAACTGCTATTGAGAAGGCTCTTGAAGAGGCTTACTCAATGCCGGGAAAGATGTTTACAATATATTCAGACTGCTATGGAAGCTTGACCGCCATTAAGCAGTTTAATACATTCCACCCTAAAATAAGGAAGATTCAGTCTTGGCATTGGCACCTGGTTGTAAAGTATAAATTTGTTTCGTTCTGCTGGATAGTGTCACATGTTAATTTCTATTGGAACGAGTTTGCTGATAAAGAGGCAAAATCGGCATGTTCTCTTCCTTCTGTTGGGTATAATAAGGTTTCCTATTCTGATCTGAAGACCATTATCCGTAACTTTGGTCTAAGTGGCAGGCGAGATGGGCTTACCCCTCCTTGGCCAATAACTCAAAGTATAAAGAGATCCGGCCTTCGGTCTATGCCTGGTCATCCTCTTTGCAGGCTTGTCAGGGTTTTGAGATGAGGTTGACTAGGCTGCGAATTGGCCATGCGCGTTTGATTCATGGGTTCCTTTTGGACAGAGGGATCCCACCTTAGAGTGACATCTGTCACGTCACAATAACTTGCAGGCATATTTTATTGGACTGTCTGACCTATGCCCGTTCTCAGGTGAAATTTTTAACAAATATGGGATCCCTATCAGTTGTTTTAGGTAATAGGGCAAATGTTTATAGCCTTATGGCGTTTTTAAAGGAGACAGGGCTATACTGCAAGCTGTGATTAGTGCTGTCATAGTTATGTTTTAGGGCTTACTGTCTACATCTGTTCTCATTTTACCTACGATTTTAGTTGCATAATTATTGTGTAGTAGTGTTCCCTATTTTCATACTCATTCTTTTAAACTATCGTCTTTTATATCTCACTCATCAAAGCACTGAATGACCTTTCATGTCCCAGTGCTTGGCCTTCGGCCTAAAATTCATATTCCATTCCATTCTCCTACAGATCCTATCTCACTTGTCTTAGGACAATCACAAAACCATCCTGCTCCGACTTTACCATGCCTTATTAAGGAGCAAATAGGACTATGGGTGTGTGGTGTACTCTTCTGCTACTGGCACGGCCGTGGCCACTAAATTTGGTCCATCATGCTGGGATTCATTTGTCAATTGGGGCTTTCTGGTCTTCCCAGACTGAAAGTCTATTGGTTGATAAGAATGAACCGCCACTGGATCTCCGCCAGCAGTTCTTAATGGTGCAGTGTTGGCACCACCTTCACCATCTTCCAGCCTCATGGAGCTGTAAGGCTGTCTCCGAGGCCGCTCTTCTCTCCTTTTATGACACCCACCCTCGCTATTCATACCAGTTTGGGTACAGAGCAAGGGCTGCCATGGGGGCGTTGGGTGTCCAGTCCTCCCCTGTTTGCCCTGCACATATCCCCTGAGTGGCTCCCTGGCTTCTCCCAGAGGTACAACGATGTGATTACTTCCTTGAGAGGAAGGCCTCTCTTTCCTCACAGGCAGCTTTGTCTTATTTTATAGACCGTGCCTCTGCTCACAGTAACTCGATCCCTGTATATATTGATGGCTTTAACCCCCCGTCCCGACCGATTTTCCACCACTGACTCCTCCCAATCCCGACCAATTTAGATTTTTTTTTTTTTTTGGCTCAAACCTCTGCTTTTGGTGAGAAACATTAAAAATTCTTAGAGAAATCGCCCACCTGAGGTTTAATATACTCGAAACAGGTAGAGGTACCCCTTACCTTACTGGGTTTTCTATTAGGCTGGCTCCAAAGAAAACGAGCCCTATGGGAGGGTAACTCTTCCACACCACTCATAAATGGTATTTATTTATTTATTTGGTACGAATTTATAATATGTAGTACGAGAGTAAATTGGTTTTCACACAGTAATATAGGCAATATAAGCATTGTTTCACTCACCAAACACATCAACATACCTGACCTTTTTTGGCGACATTACCTGATCATCATTTCTGACTGTTTCTTCCTTTAATGCTACGTAAACTTTGTCCTCCACATTGTCATCGATTGGGGAATCACTCTGGCCCTGAATTTCGTACCGTGGCACGACATATCTTTACTGGCCAGGTCACTGGTAACAGGTGAATTGCCGAGACAATGGCGTGCGGGGGGGGGGATGTCATGCAGGGTAAGGCATTGTCCCTGCCTAGCATCTTGTAGAGGAAGGTGTCCCGTGTATAAGTACCA
Organism: Coenobita brevimanus; assembly: GCF_032717465.1. NCBI lineage: Eukaryota > Metazoa > Arthropoda > Malacostraca > Decapoda > Coenobitidae > Coenobita > Coenobita brevimanus. Next base: position 11,417,865 of record NC_137036.1, read on the forward strand.
AAAATCACAAACGAAAATTGAAAATTCTGCAAATCAGAGACCTTGCAATTGATGCGTGTTTATATATGTCAACAGGACTGACTGACAAAACGTGTGGAAGTATATGTACGTCAACGGGATGCGGTGGGTTAAATCCCATGAAGGGACAGGCTTTGGTGTCATTTTTCGTGATTTTAGCCGTGGTGGGAGTCTTCCTCCTTCTGCATCTGTTTTTACCACTGAACTTACTGCCGTTTGTTTGCGGTTGAATTGATTCTTAGTTTTCCCCCAGCTTCTTTTACCATTTTTAGTGACTCAGCTGGTGCCCTATAAGCTTTGTCTCGTGGCTTCCTATCACATCCCCTAGTCTTGTCTGTCTTGGAGTGGCTGTTCATATTATGTAGGCGAGGATACTCTGTATAACTGTGTTGAGTCCCTGCACATGTGGAGGTCATTGGGAATGAGCGTGCTGACTCTTTGGCTAGAGCTGCTGCCTCTTGCTCTTCCTCTCCTCAATACCATGTCGCATCTGAGGATTTATGTGCAGCCACTGTGGAGGCTGTCCATTTCTGCTGGCAGAGGAGATGGATGCAACAGGTGCGAACAAACTCTGCAGCATTCATCAGAACCTGGGTGATGGGGGGTACGTGGGACTGTCCTGACAATGGGAAACAGCTTTGGCCCATCTCCAGATTGGCCACACTAGGCTGACTCATGGTTTTTCAATGGAGAGTGTGGCCTCTCCCTATTGTGATGATTAGTTCCTTTGACTGTGTGGCATCTTCTTGTCGAATGCCCCAGTCATGGGTCGGTACCTTTCCGGGTGCTGAGCCGGTGACCGATCGTACCTTCTCTCCTCGGTGCTTGGGGAAGAGGCTTGTGCTATTATGAAAGGCACCTTGGCCTTTGTGTTCAGTTCTGGCCATCTCCACAGGCTGTAGGGCTTTGCCATATTTTAGTTTGTGTTTTAATGATAATGTTCTAGTTTAACCTCTGTCATTCCACCATGTTTTAGTTTTGGTTGCTTCTTTTATACTGTTGTTTGTTTTATGCACCGTTTTTCTCTTTGCTTTCTATGTTTTTTACATATTTTGACTTTCTTTTAATGTTTCTGTTCGGTGGCATATGACCTTTGCTGTTGCGCTGCCATGTCACATTTTCATTCATTCATTCATTCCTCTATTATTTCCCTAACTCGGTCAATAAGTATCCTACCATATACTTTTCCTGTTACACTAAGAACACAAATGCCCATGTGATTACCACACACTTCTTTTTCCCCTTTTCCTTTGTACAGGGGAATAATTATACCTAACTTCCAATCCTCTGGGATTCTGTCTTCCTCCCAGGCCAATCTGCACGTTTTCCATATCCATTCTACTACTGTCTTTCCCCCGTGCTTCAGCATTTCACCACACACTTCATCAGTTCCTTGGGCTTTCCCCATTTTGCCTTTCTTCATTGCTTCCCTTACTTCCATCCTATCATATCATCATTGGTTTATCATGTTTCTTAAAGGAGTCACTTATCCAAAAGAATTCCCTAGCCCTGACAACTCTAAATAAAATATGAGTAATTTATCAGATGAACTGAGTGAGAACAGTGTTTAATGTCTGACAAGAGAGCAGTACAGTAGATTTAAACAGGGGCAATGAGAGTTAGTGGATCCGTGGCTTTGAGTCGTTCCTGCAGATTGCCAAACGTTTTACCAAATTCCAAGCAGGCAGGCGGTTTTCTCGTGTTATGTCGGGTTCCACTTTGATGCACGTAAAAAAATAAGTACTGTTCTTAAATACAAATAAAAAGAAATAGTGGTTTCTAACAAAATAATATATGAATAGGTGCTACCCAGCGTGACAGAAATATTCCCTAGCATGATTGAAATATTCCATACTTAGCATCGTAAAAATATTCATACTCAGCATGGTAGTAATATTTGCTGGTCAGTTTAAAGAATTTCGTTTGGGAGAACGAATATATAGAGAATATCAAAGTGTCGACCTAGCAATAGATTTTGTAATAAGAAAAATGGAATAGAATTAAAAAAAAATAAGGTACCAGAAAAATAAGTATTGCTGATGAAATCAATGACATACAGTAAGTATAAAGCTAGTTGATCCCCAGGTTAGTATATGTTCGAGGTTAAGGTATGAAAGACAAAGGAATTTCAGAACGGATTACGAAACAGAAAAGATAAAAAAGATCATTCTTTTCTCATTTGTTGACTGGAAAGGAGAAAGGCAAATAATAATAATAATTAGCAGAAAAAAGAAATAAAGTATACTCCAGAGGAAAGGGTAATATATATGAATCGTAAAAAGTCGAGAACACAAAAGCCAGCTGAGTACGGATTTAATGATTGATTGATTGATAGAACGCATGACACCGCAACAACGAGGTCATATGGTGCCGTATAAGCAAAAGTATAAGCAGCAGAAATAAAAAAAACATTGAAAAGTAAAGCTCCATATTAAAAACTAGACATCAAAGTAAAAATAGTGCAATCATAAAAGGTGGAGGAGCCCAGCCTCCTTCAGAAATTAAAACACTTCGTTCCCAGGGGTGCCAGGCTCTACCCCAAGCATCGATGGGAGACAGTAAACACCACCATCCCCTCGGTGCTCCAGTAGCAGCCTCCGACGTAAGTCGCCCAAACTGGGACACTCAGCCAGCAAATGCCTGACAGTAAGGGGAACCAAACAGTCATCACAGAATGGCTGCATGCCCCCACACATGAGGAACTCATGTGTGAGCTTGGTATCTCCAATGCGAAGGCGAGCCAGAACAGTTTCTAACGTACGAGGCATTGTAAAATAAACTCTCTGAGAGACGATCTTGGTGACTTCCTTTAGCTTGCCGACAGGAACGCTATCCCACTGCAACTGCCAACAAGCACGAACAGCAGACAATACTGAAGCGCGTAAATCAGTAGCAGGTAGAGGGCAAGGAGCAAGTACAGGTTGCAAAGCCGCAGCCTTAGCAAGTGCATCTACCCTTTCATTACCTATGACTCCAACATGTGCGGGAACCCAGCAGAAATCCACTCTCTTTCCCCGACGACGAATGAGGAACAGCCACCCCAAAATAGGTAAAACTATAGGATGGGAAGAGTTAAAAGAGTCCAGGGCCAAAAGTGCCCCTTGAGAGTCGCTAAAAATAGTAAAATGATTGCCATGGTCAACAAACACCAACTTCATGGCTAAAATGATAGCTGATAACTCTTCAGTAAAACCTGAGACAGCCAAAGCGGACTACCTCCATGGCTAAAACTGAGAAATACCACTCCAAAACCAACATCAGAGATTGATTTAGAGCCATCAGTATATACAGGCACAGATCCACCATGACTAGAAGAATGTTCTAAAAATAACTGTAAAAAGACACTGAGGAGCGACAGAATCCTTTGAGCCTGCGCAAGATCCATGGAGCAACTCTGGGGAACCGAACACGACTGACAAGTACTGTCGACAAACCCAACTCCTACACGATATCACGAACCCTATAGCCAAACGGACGAGGCATGTGCGGGTGTCTACTATAATACAAAAAACAAGACTTGTCACACACTCACAGACAAGTGAGTCTGGAAGGCAACGAATCCAGAGCCCGCACTGTGCTGCAACAGACTGATGCAGTAGATCTAAGGGAGGCACACCAGCTTCCACCAACAAGGTGGGAATTGGAGATAACCAAAAAGCCCCAGTTGCAAGGCAAAGACTAGCATGATAGACAGCATCTAGAGTTTTTAGTTTGGCCTCTGTGGCAGAGGAGTAGACCTCATAGCCATATGACAGCTTGGAGGCTACAAAAACCTGAAACAAATGCAAGAGCATCCTCCGATCAGCACCCCAAGAGGTATAGGACAGAACCCTCAAGAGACTGAGAGCCTTCATACATGATGCTTTGAGACTTACCAAGTGTGAAACCCAAGTCAAACGGCTGTCAAACGTCAGGCCCAAGAATTTCGTCTCTTCCACACAGTGTAGTCTCCTGCCATAAGCTGTAGATCAGGGTCTGGGTGTACCCCTCTCATCCTACAAAAGTGCATAGCCACAGTCTTAGGAGAAAACCGAGAACCCTTGGAAGTGGCCCAGGCAGAAATCTTGTCCAAGGTAAGTTGCATATGCCGCTCAATAGCAGACATGTGGGAGCCAGAAAACCATATAGCTAAGTCATCCACATAAAGGGATGAGGATACCCAGGTAGGCACAGTGTCGAGAATATCATTGATGGCCACCGCAAATAGGGAAACACTTAAGACACTCCCCTGTGGGACACCTTCCTCCTGGCACAGTGGCGCAGAGAGGGTAGAACCCACACGGACCTGAAACACATGATCAGTCAAGAAGTCTCTAAGCAACACAGGTAGGCGACCACGTAAACCAAAGGCATGAAGTTGTTGGAGGATGCCATGGTGCCAGCCAGTATCATAAGCCTTCTCAAGGTCAAAGAACACAGCCACAAGATGTTGCTTAGAGGCAAAAGCTTAACGGATTGATGCCTCGAGCCTGATAAGGTTGTCGGTAGTGCACCGTAGTTTCCAGAAACCGCTTTGTGAAGGAGAAAGAAAACAACCCTTCTCCAAAAACCACACAAGCCTGACACTGACCATCTTTTAACATAGTTTGCACATGCATGATGTCAAACTATTAGAGCGATAGTTGGAGATAAGGGAATGGTCCATACCAGGCTTTGGAATGAGAAAGACAACACCCAACTTCCAACTCTTGGGAATATAGCCCTCACTCCAAACCCTGTTAAAAAGGTCCAATAAGAACTGAATTGAATCATACGTAACATAGTGTCGTCAGGCTCAGGAGCAGTGTCACCACACTCTGAGAGGGCATCACACTGCTCACGGAGGGTAAAGTCTATATTATACGGCTCTCCGCCACGAGAGCTAAAGTCAAGACCCAGCCTCTCCTGATTCCTGTGATAGCTAGCCTATGGCCTAGAACGATCATTTTTTGAGACAGTGCAAAACTGATCTACAAAAGCAGAGGCTACTGCATCAGGTGCAGACACTATGTCTCCGTGAAGTCGCAACACCGGTGGGGAAGGGGGCGTTAACCTACCAGAAATCTTGCGTACCTTGTTCCACACACTAGGCATTGCAGTAGAGGACGTAACTGGATAAACATACGACTTCCACGAGTTTCGGTGAGCATTCTTCATGACCCATCTGTAGGGAGCACTTGCTTTGTGAAACTGGATTTTTAGAAAAAGAACATCACGATTGGCAAAATACCGAAAGGGAGCCACTTTGTAAGCTCCCTTTGCTATAGAGCAGTCATCATTCCACCATGGCACAGGTCTCCGGGAAGAAACATCAGAAGTCCGTGGGATGGAATGAACCCCTGCTGAGAAGATGGTCTTAGTAAAATAACGATCAGCATCGTCGATAATTGAAAACTCAGTAACCCTGTAGGCAAATACACATAGTTCCTCAAAGAGAGACCAATCAGCCCTATCCAGACACCAGCATGGCATACGGGCTGCAGGAACAGAGCGAGTAGTCCAGACCAACACAGGATAATGGTCACTACCATGCAGATCATCCAAAACCTCCCAAGAAAAATCAAGGGCACAATCAGGGGAGGAGATGGTGAGGTCAGTGACAGAGTACTTGCCAGTCTGAACATGGAATGGGTCAGCCTCCCATCGTTTAGGACAACCAAATCTAAATCCCCAACCAAAGAGGCAAGATCACCCCGGGGGTTTGAAAGTGAGTCATCCCACAAAGGATGGCGGCCATTAAGGTCACCAAGGAGAAGGAAAGGGGGTGAAAGTTGGCTGATAAGGGTTTCCAGATCAGCACGCATAAAAGGGATGGATGATGGAAGATACAGAGAACAGATGGTATAGCACCTCCCAACGTGCATCTGT